>NC_081430.1:28735385-29036496 GCF_949786415.1 Peromyscus eremicus | reverse complement strand
AAATAGGGGCTGTATCGGTGCATAGTGTGAGATGTATTTCCATTCTTTTCATGTCTCCCTGAATTTATTTGACAGAATTTCAGAAGGGAAACGTGCTTTGCTGGAGGGCAGGTTGTCTGGGCTTCTTGCAGTCACTAAGAGGCTGATGGATGTTTCACTCTCTTCGCCATTATCTCCAACTTCTTCATCTCAGACACCCAGCCACACTCTGTAACAGAGCAGCAGCAGGGACTTTTCCTCCAAATGTCCTTTGTCTTAGTGTTTCTGGAGGCTTTCCTAGGCAAGTTTAGACTTTTCAAAGGCACAGCCAGCTCTAAAACACTCTTCTATCAACACCCAAAAGAAAGAAAGGGGCTTTTAAAAGTTTTAGTTTAACAATCACCAGACCAGCTTCGGCACTCTCCTAAACATCACATCCCTACCACTGTTTTTCAAAACATAGCTCCTAGAGCCTACAGCACTCTGATGCCAACCCCCTCCTTTCACGTAATGTGGGACATCTGCAAACTTAATTCCTTCACTTCCCATTCAGTCCTCAACACATCACATACTGTTAACTCACAGGGCTCTTACCATGCGAATGAAACTGTTCTTATTCTCATGACCAGTGATGGGCAGATCAGGTGTCTTTCTCAAACTTGGTCACTCAGGGGTGTGAGCAGATCTCTATCTTCTTGGGATTATGTAGTCCTCTTCTTTTCTGACAAGCTCTGTTCTCTCATGCTCGCTTGCTTGCTCTCTCTCTCTCTCTCTCTCTCTCTCTCTCTCTCTCTCTCTCTCTCTCCATCTTCCTTTCCCTCCCCTTTCCAACATCTAACACCCCCCTCTCTATTGCAGTTGTGTGAATTCCCTGTCACATTTGCCCATCCTCTGCTCTGAAGAACTGACCCTAAACAATCTTGTTCATAGTCATTGTTCCCAAATGCTCTGCACATTGTTGAATTATCTATAACAAATCTTTCTCCTGAACACCAAGCATGTTTTACTTCATGGTAAACACCATAAGAATCTCAAATTTAAAATGTCTAAAACAAAACCCATCATTCTCTTCCCAAAAACTAATGCTTCGGTTGGCAAGATGGCCTCAGCAGGTCTAGGTTCTAACCCGAGTTAGATCCCAGAAGCCTCGTGGTGGAAGGAAAGAACTGACCGCTACAAGTTATCCTCTGACCTCCATATACATGATTGCGACATATGTGTGACATGTACACAAGCACACACATATAACACATACACAATGAAGGAATAGTTTGGTCCTGCTTAATTTTATGAAACAATGTTCCACAAAGTCAGAAAACTGAAACTAACTCCATACTGGCCCTCTGCTTGAGTCCCAGGCTCCTGTCATTTTCGTCAAAATGACTATGATGAATGCCCAACTGATCCTCCATCCTCTGGGATTGCCCAACCCTTCCATCTTCCCCAAAGCCACCAATCTCTACAGGTTGAACAACAAACTGAAAAGTAAGACACACATGCTTTTCTGGAGTTTCTGTTTCTACCAATCTTTGAAAGCCATGATGCACCACACGCTGGTATATGGAGTGTCTAGTCTAGCTGCTTACCACTTTGCTATCTTCTTATTAAACTAATAAAATTTATTAACTAATTCATTATTCAAAACTCTGCTCAAATGGTACTTTCTTTGGGAAGACTTTTTCCGGCTTCATTGGTAACATTCAAGTGCTTCCTCCTCTGCTCAGAGCCTTGTTTATTCCTCTTTTGTAGCACTTGGTTCATGCAGGGTAGATGAAGAATGGAAGTTTGTTCATCTTTACACTATCAGTACTCAGTACCATGACTCATGCATCAGAACAGCTTAATGAATGCCTTGAGAACAAAATTGTGTCGGGGGTGAATGGTATCATGTTTTACCTTTGGGAAAGCATGTCTTTCTTTGAAGTCGTGTGCTTTTTCCATACGGAATCCTCATTTTAACTCTAGATGGGGATAAGACCTAATTCTCCTAGACTTAGCTATTTTCACTATCAAAAGAAGACTCTGTCTTAGAGGAATGAGAAGTTCTAGTCACTCTCATTTAGCTAATTAGAAATTACATACAGTAGGACATTCTGAAAACTAAATCACTTACATCTGGAAAGGTTTGAGGCTCCCTTCCTTCCCTGCATGCTGAACACTTAAACTATCACTGGTATCAGATTACACTTCCAACATATTCACATGTCATTTCCATGACCCACTGAATCTCATAAAACATCCCTGATCTGTAGCATGTCCTTTTCTATGATAGCAACCCACACAGACTTGACCTCCAGCTATCTCTAATTCTTTCAACATGTTAAATAAGCTTCTTATACTCTTTACTAACCAATGATTATGATACGCTTTGGGTCTTTTAATGGTACAAGCATACTTCACAGCTCCCAGGCGCGCCGCGCGCGCGCGCGCGCGCGCACACACACACACACACACACACACACACACACACACACACAAACACTTTTCCTCTTCCCAGTGTCAGAGAAGCAATTACAAAGTAGCTACTTGGTGCATGTTTGATTCCAACTGAATGAATTCGGCAATTCTGTTACATAATAACATAATTGCATTCAGAACCCATTCCAACCTAAAAAATTCCCCAAGCTCGCTTGGTCTACTTTCTTTCCCTCATCACTCTTTTATAAGGTTGTTTTCTTGTTGTTAGAGGTGTTTATTTGTTTTCTTACTAGTTTTGGAATTTTGTCTACTTTTACAAGCTGAGGTCAACCCAGGAGTGTCACACCTGTCATACAAATACTCTACCACTGAACTACTTTTAGAAACATTTAAGTAAGAGGCTTCTCAGAAGACAAGTCTGAAGCATGAGACTTTGACTGGGTAGATGTCACAGTTCAATCTGAAGGTAACCCTAGGTACATAAAATCTGTATCTGCCAAAATGCTATGAGCATCAAGTAAAGTTGCTACACACACAGCAAACACAAACATAGTATACAGTAATTGTAATGACATCCAAATTTATGGTTTATAGGATGCTTGTTAATAAAACATAATACATGTCAATCATTATAAATATATCCTAAGGCATTTTTATATAAATTTCCAATGTTTAATTCAGTAAGTTCTTGATATCTGTGTACAATGTATTTTCTAAGAACTTGTACATTTAGAGCACTTTGCATAATTAATTTATACTCTATCTTAAGGGCTGTTCTGGTCAGCTTGGTCTGCTATAACAAATTGCCGTAGACTTGAAGGCTAAAACAGTGAGAATTTGTTTTTCAGTTAGAGCCTGGAAGATCTAAGGTCAAGATTCCTATAGGACAAGGTCTGCTGAAAGCATTCTTCCAGGTATGTGGATGCCTTGGCGTGTCCTTCCTTACATAGAGGACATACATAGACAGTGGGGATCGGGGGAAGGAGGAGAACCTCATCTTACAGGGCCATTAAGTTGATTCATGAGTGGTACACCCTTATGACCTAATTATCTCCAAAGGCCCTACATCCCAATACCATCACTCAGAAGTCAGGACTTCAACATAAGATGTGAACATGAACTTTCAGTCCATAACAAACTTACACTGACTCAGTGAAAAGCCAAATGGGTGGGAGGTAGGGGGTGGGAAACCAAAGAAACCTAGGAAAGAATTTTTAATGCAAAAACCAGAATTCATTCTAATTGAGCAAAGAGAAATTTAACACCCATTATAGGCAGAAAGCTGGAAACTGCCTAATGAAGGCCCTGTGCTTACTCACAGTAGATTTCAAACTCCCTAATGAACAATTATCTCTTCTAACTTCTGCTAGACAAGCACTCCCTTTGCCTTCCAGTTTAACTCCTCCACAAAAGAATACATTTGTTTTTCTGCCCTTAACCTTTTAAGCCAAGTGGATATCAAAGCATTTTAATGCCTGCACTGAAATCAGACCCATTAACATTGCAGCAAAGTATCTGGGCATTAGCCATTGTCCACAAAGGTTGTTCCAATTCCTCTTGCCTTTCTTTATATATATATACTTGCTAATGAGAGTGTTAAGGAATTCCCTTTTTCCCAAATGACATTCTAAGTTGATGCTCAGTGACCCAGTTAAACAGATATGATAGTAACTCAAATCTTCATTAAGGGAAAGAAGGAAAAGCAATCAGATAGAATGTGTGACTTTAACCATTTTCAAACAGAGTACTGAAGGAAATACATAAAATTTTAACATATAATAATATGATTGGGTATAGGTGGCTGCTTATACAGTATTATATGTTCTTTTTTGATATTTGGAATGGCTCATAACTGAAGTTTTGTTGTTGCTGGTTTTTGTTGGGATGGTTTTTGTTGTTGGTGGTGGTGGTGGTGGTGCTTTGAAATTTGTTCTCCTGGGTCCCAGGCTTGCCTCCAGCTCACTATGTAATCAAGGATGACCTTGAGCTTCTTTCTGGTCTTCTGACCTCTACCTCCTGAATGCTAGATTCAGACATGTGCCGCCACTCTGTTTATGCAGTGCCGGGAAAGTACGGGGCTCTTGTGCATGAGAGGAAAGCGCTCTACCAACTGATCTAATTCCCCACCCCTCGAACATTAAGAACAAAAATAAATAATTCTTTAAAAAAAAAACTGTCTTCAACCAGACAAACTGAACTGTAACATCAGAAAGATTTCAGGCTCCCTACTTTAATATCAGAGAAATTTCAGACTCCCTACTCTCTAAACTCCCAGATTTTGCTTTGTCAGTTCTCACCCTTAGTTAATTTTTTTTCGGTCCTTTTCCTCTTCTATACTACCAAGCATTGCTACACAAAGTCACTTTTGTTAGACACAAAGTAAGTTCACCCCTGTAACCTAAGATAAGAGACTGTTACTTGGCAATTTGCTTTTTCCTTGCACTTAATGAATATCATTTTACCCATTGGCCATCCTGAACTCTTTCTTCCTTGTTTCACTTCCTGAAAGATCATTGAAATTTTGGTTGACTTTTTTTTATGTATTCGTTAGCTTCTAGAGAGCTTTTCAAGTCATGTGCCAGGTAAGTACCCTCGGTTCATACTTTCTAGTACAGTCAGATCTTTCTAAGAATGCCAAACATGGAACCATATTTTGATATCTTGTTTACAAAACTAACACGATTAAGTCATGGAAGAGTTTAGTACGCCTTTTTGATATTGTATCATGAATCTTGTCATTTAACCAGCCCCCAAGCTATCCCCAAATATTGCCCAGTTCCTAATGTTCTGAAACATCCTCCCCTTTCATGCTGAAGAGACAAGCCTGTGATTGCTTCCAACAAATGGAACATGGAAAGATGATTGATAGGATGCCACTCCAATATTTAGAGGATGATGTATAGCTCCACCTTAACAGATTGAAGTGAGATTCTCCTTGCTGCCTTGATGAAGTAAAAAGTTGTCCTGAAGAAGCCATGTAGGCCATAGACCCTCCAACCAGCAGCCAGAAGGAAGCCTGCACCCTTGATCACACATTCTCAAGAAAATGGATTCTGCTAACAACATGAATGAGCTCACAAGCCATTTTCCCCCAGTTAAGTCTCCTAATGAAGAGGCAACCCAGCCAACACCTTGGTGCAGTACCATGAGACTCTGAGCAGAAGACCCAGCTAAATCATGTCATAACCCCTGAGTCACCTCAAGACATGCACCATGTCTTGCATGAAGTTTGTGTGATTTACTATGTAGCAATATAAAATTAATATAGTAGTTATCATTTCTTTCAAAGAAAATGAAAGAAACTACAGGGTGGAATAAACAGAATGTGAAAGGTAGAAGATGTAGAATTACACCTGACTGAAGAGTCAAAAGCAGGAGAATGGACACAGAGAGGCCATGATTGGGACATACACATTGAACATGACAACTTAAAAGGAAGTCTCTCTGAGCTGCTGCTCTGAGAATAGTAGAAATTTAATGAAATTATGTATGAAACATCATAGAATTTGGCTTTTACCTAGAAGACGGAGGGAATGAAGACATCTGATTCAATTCATAAGCCAACCAGTAAATACTAAGTGCTTTGCATGTGTTAACCCCCACAGCCTAGATAAGTGTCCTTAAGTACCAATTCAGGGATGAGGAAAATGAAGCATGTCGATGCTGAGTCATTCACTAAACACTGTGCTAGAACTAAACTTTGGTCTGTCTCTGTCCAAAGCTGTAGGTCTCAACATGCACTCCAGAGAAGAGAATAAAGGTCAGAAAATGAGAGCTGCGTGGAAAAGATATGGGCGAACCCTATCCCCTAGCATAGAAACTCAGGGGAAAACAGAACAATAGCAACCACCCATGACAGGGTTAAAGCAGGAGAAAGCAGGAACTAGCACTTTGAAGAACCAAATGAACTAAATATTTTTTTCACAGTATCAGTGAAAAGACTCAAGTGATTTTTAAGCAAAGAAGTTATATCCGTGGGCAGAAGACGGAGTTAAAAATAACAATAACAACATGAGATACACAGGAAGGCATCAAAGCATGGTCAGATAAACTCAGCCACTGTAAGAAAATTCTTTTCTAACTTCTTCGCCTAGAGGTTGAAATTTAGTATCAAATTCCCTTGTTCAGTTTTATGTTTGCAGCACTGAGCTATAGGAACTAAAGTTGTCCCTGTCCCTCCAAATCAGTGATTCAGATATCGTCCCCAAAATGTATTGATCCTTAATAAACCTGTGAATTCAAGACTGGCTCATATTATTAGAGGCAGGCATAGGGGTTGAATGGAGTCAAAGGGTTCTTACAACGGACATTATGGTGACTAGGGTTGACAAACCCATCACCCAAGTCAGCCTTCACAAGGTATGGCTCTGCCCAGGTGAGGATATTTTATGCTACAGTGTTATCTTGAATGTAATTCTTAACCCCAGGTTGATGTTGATGGGGATTGTGGAGCGAGTAAGAGGGAGAGCCTAGTGGGAGGTGTTCTGGTTGTAGAGAAGGGTTCTCAGCCCTTCCTCTTTCGTCTTTTTGCATCCTGGCCGTGAGATGAGCAGTTCGCAATCAATAGGTACAACTCACCGTGACCTGAAACCTCCGAACCTATGAGTAAAAATAAAGCTTTCATCTCTATGAGTTTATTTCATGGTTGGTTCCAGTAACAGAAAGGTGACAAACGTGCTTTCTAAGCTATGAAGTCACCCACAAAGGGTGAGAGTCAGCTGTCAGGAATTCACTGGGAAACACACTGAACCAGGGTGGTAGGGATCTAGGGACACAGCCCTGGACCAGCTGAGGTAGGTTCCAAAAAGGAGTGGGTAGGCAGGGAGCAGATAAACATGAACACATGTGGAATCAGCCGGGGCCCTTTGCTTCTCCTGTTGGCCAGGTCACAGCAGCTGGTTCAGCAGGATGTCTCCACACACAACCTTGTCTCCTGCCCTTGCCTGAGCAAGATTTCTCAGAACACCTTCCCTAACTATGTTACTGATGCTGCTGGATCTGTAGCCTTCAAAATGTGGCTTGTGTCATTCTTCATGTGCCTACACTGAACAAAGCAAGAGCTTCTGGCCCTCGGGGAACACTGAGCTTACAACCTTGTTTTTCTTCCACAAAAGACAAACATTGTTGAGGCATGTAAGTACCTCTAGTGGCGTTGGATCCATCATCCAAGGGGGCTTATGAGGCCGACAAGCACTTATTGATTTCTGGGCCTGTGCAGTATGATGAAGCACTCTTCCTGCACAGACACTTCACCTTCTAGTGTCAGAGCAGTTACCACCTGCCTGATGCCAGCCAGGCGGGGGGTGGCATGCAGCTGGACGGGATGTCCGATTTACCCCTTGATGTGAAACAATTGGTCAGTAGGAAACAGTCTCAGAAATGTGGTGTCAGAAGTTTTATAATGCCTCTGAGGATCCTCACACGAGCCACAGCAGGGACGTTTATACCATTTTCCAAAAGAGTCTGCGTGAATTTCGCATTAGTTAGCTCTCTCCTCCTGTCTGCGATCACTCACTGTTCATTTTGGTCCCCAACCTAGCTTTTATCCAAAGACTTTTGATCTATCCTTACCCCCACTGTTTCATTTTTTTAATACCTAACTCAGCTGTTCACTTTATAATCTGGACATAATTTAGTCAAAAACTCAGTCCTAAGCTGAGAAGGTAGCTCAGTAGGTAAGTACTTGACATGGCAGTACTTTAGAACCTGAGTACCATCCCCAGAACTCACTTAACAAAACTGAGCTGGGTAGTGCAGATTTGGTTCAGTTTGTTTGTTTGGTTGGTTGGTTATTGTTATTTTTCTTCATTAAGAAATTTTTTTATTCATTTTACATACCAACCACAGATTCCCATCTCTTCCCTCCTCCTGCTTCTCCCCCAGCCTATCTCCCCCAACTCACCCCTTATTCCCTCCTCTGAAAAGATAAGGCCTCCTCCCATGGGGAGTCAGCAAAGCCAGGTACATTCAGTTGAGGCAGGTCCAAGCCCCTCCCCCTTCATCAAAGTTGCGGCAACCCAGACTCAGAAAGACAAACATGGTATGGACTCACTCATAAGTGGATACTAGATGTAAATAAAGCAAAGGATAACCAGACTACAACCCACAGCTCCAGAGAAGCTAGGTAACAAGGAGGACCTTAAGAGGGACGCATGCATCGCCCTGGGTAGTACAGACTTGTAATCTCAAGACTGCAGAAGTGGAGACAGGCAAATCCCTGGGGCTCCATAAACAGGAAGCCTAGACTTACTTAGTGAGTCCCAAGTTAGTAAGAAATTATGTTTCAAGTGTGCCCAAGTAGGGGTTGAAGAGACGGCTCATCTACTAAGAGCACTTGTGACTTTTTCACAAGGCCGGGTCTGTGCTCCATGGACCCACATGATGGTGACAATTGCCTAAAATTCTAGTTCCAGAGGAGTTGATACTCTCCTCTAGCATCTTAGGGAGCTGAAATCATTTAATGCACAGACATAACTACAGGCAAATCATCTATAAAATAAAAATAATAAATCATTTTTTGAAGCCCACTTACTTCTACAGGGTCCAACATGGTGAATCTCCTTCCCCAAGCACAATGTCTCCCCAGCCCACCAAATCTAGTCCACATTCAGTTTTCCAGCCTTCTCTGACTTCCTGTGCCTGAATCACCAAATCTCTAGGCTTTGCCCTACCTATCCCCCAACCCTCAAGACCCTCACACATCATATCTAACCTTTCCACTCAACAAGATCTTCTCCAACACTCCAAGGTTGAACCAGGAAGATCATCCATATGCCAGCCCAGTTCCTGCCATCCACCTGATTTCATTCCACCAAAGCCATTTTCAACCTCTAGACCCAATCTGTCCACACATCCTCTCTTCTCCGCCAACCTCTCTGTCCATATCAGACTTAGAACAAACAGAAGGCCACCTGCCCAGATCTCTTCACAAAAATACCAACGAGATGAAAGACCAAGCCACTGTCTTCTCTCCAAAGCCTACCAGTCCTGTAGAAATGTTTGCCAATGAGAATTATCTAGATGAACCACATGACAGAATTTAAAAAAAAAAAAAAACTTAAACTCCATAAAATAACTCAAGCAGTTTAAAGAAAAGGGTTAAATTGAGGAAACATAGCTTAAGGAGAATAAACACCAGAATGATAAACAAGGAGAAAAAATAAACATAAGGCTGACAGAAATGACAAAGACAATCCAGAACTTGAGAACAGAATTCAATAAAGAAATAGAAACATTGAAGAAGGCTCAAGCTAAAATGAAGATGGAACTGAAAAACCCAGTGATACAACTAGAAAATGCAAAGGAAAGCCTGAGAGGTGGAATGAATCAAGTAGAAGACAGAAAATAAAGACTTGAAGATAAAATAGAGGACCTAGACCAAATAAGCAAGGTATATGAAAAAATTTTAAAAACACAGGAAAGAAACATGGGAAATGTGAGACATTGAAAAAAAATCTTCAAATTACAGGCACACATGTGAGAGAATAATGCCAAGTTATTGGCATAGACTGTATCTTCAACAAGATCACAGAAGACAATACACACCCATACAGATATAGGAAACACACAGAACAGCAAATAAACAAGACAATAAAAGAAAATCCCCATAGCATGTCATAGTGAAAACACTAAGTAGACATCACAAAGGAAGTATATTGAAAGCTGCAAGAGAAAAAAAAGTCAAATAACTTTATAGGAAAACTATTCACAATAACAGGTGATTTCTCAATGAAAACTTTGAGCCAAAAGATCCTAAAGCAAAGCATTCCAAGTCCTAAAGGACTATAACTGCCAACCTCAACTAAAAAAAAAAAAAAACCAGCAAAACTCTCTGCCATGTGATTGTGATTGAATGAGAAAGAAAAACTTTCTGTGTTATAAACAGCCTTAAAAATTATAGCCAACAAACCAGATACAGTAAGAAACAAAGAAAGCACAGGAAGCAGTATTTTTTTTTCAGGAAGCAGTATTTAGTACTGAAGAAGGGAATGAGCATAGTTGAGGGACTGTGGAATGAAATACAAAGGCACAATTATTAAGACACAAAACACCCCTGAGAACACAAACAACAAAACCAAAGATCAACACATTAATGACCAAAAATAATACACACATTCCAATAGTAACTTTAAATATCAATGGCCTCAACTCTCCAATCAAAAGACACAGGCTGACCGAATGGATCAAGAAACAAAATTCATCTATCTGTCATCTACAAGAAACACATCTTAGGCACCCAAGTACCCACCCCAGCCTTGAGGATGCTACTATGATGAACAAATATGTGATGGAGAGACAGGAAAAACAGAGTATGTGGTAGAGAGGTGGGAGAGAGGAGAAGCAGATCAGTTTGTGCACTGTGGAGCGAGATGGAATGGGAGACAAGACAATGGTGAAGAACATTCGTCGCTGCTTTGCTATCAAGGGCCATTTGGATGTCTGTAGTCTGGTCAGCTGCCTGAGGCCATGCTGCTGGGGGCCCAATTGATCTGAGTGGCCTGTGCTGCCACCTGAGGCCATGGTGATGTCCAGGCCCAGGCTGCCACCAAGGGCCATGTCTGGGTCAGTGGTCCTGCTGCATGGGGTCTGCGTTGATGTCTGAGGCCCCTGTTACCGCCAAGGCCATGAGGATGTTGGTGGTCTGGGCTGCCACCTGAAGCCATGTTGATGTCCACGCACTGTGCTGAGCTGCCCCTGCCCCTTGTCAGCACAGAACTTGGGAGAACTGGTCCTATCCTCTGCTGATCTGCAGTGCCAGGATTGATGTGGGTTCAGAAAAACTGCTCCTGCCCCTCATGGCGTGGGTGAGGGAGAGCTGGCCTGGTACCTCACCAAGGCAGCATGGAAGAGATATCCCCCATGGAATGGGCATGGGGAAGGGATGGGGTGGGCAAGGAAGTGTAGATCTAGACTTACCAACTCAGGCACCACCCAGGCCCAGATCCAGGCCCTTGAGTTGGCCCGCCCCAACATCCACCCCATCTATGAGCTGCTAGAGTGTGTTAAGAAGCTGGTACTGCAGAACCATAGCCATAGGCTTTCCATGACTGGACAACAGCAGGGTGTCCAAGGGGAGTCTTGGTGAGAGTCCAGTATTGATGGAGTAGCAGAAGCCAGAGGCCTTGAACCAGACCTACGACTCATGGCAATGAACATTCGCAAGTAAAGCTGTTTGGGCAAAGGAGTATACTGCGTGGCACACCGCAGCTTCCAGTGCCATTACAATGAACGAGTATGTGATGGAGAGGCGGGAAAGATGGCGGAGCAGAATAGTACAAGTACAGTGACAGCTTTGGCTGGCAGGAGAGAAGACTGCAACTGATAGAGGAACAGAGGGGTCAGCAAGATGTTTTGTTTTCTTTTTTTGGTTTGGTTTGGTTTGGTTTTAGCTTTTGGTTTTTGGAGTTTTGTGGGGGGGGGGTCTTTTTTATTTTTATTTTATTTTGAGGGGAAGTTGCAAGAGTGGGGAGCTCATATGGAAGGACTGAGAAATGAGTGGGGTTGGGGTACATGATGTGAAATTACCAAAAATCAATTAAAAAATAAGTTTAAAAAAAAAAAGAAAGAAACACATCTTAGCTTTGTTTTGTTTTGTTTTGTTTTTGAGACAGAGTTTCTCTGTGTATCTCTGGCTGTCCTGGGACTCACTCTGTAGACCAGGCTGGCCTCTACCTCCCGAGTGCTGGAATTAAATGCATGCACCACCACCCCCTAGCTCAAACACACCTTAGCTTTAAAGATAGGCACCTCCTTAGAGTAAAAAGATGAACAAAAGTACTCCAATCAAATGAGACCAGAAACCAAGCAGGCATCATTATCCTAATATCTAACAAAATAGTCTTCAAACTAAAACCAATCAGAAGAGATAGACACTATTCTAATCAAGAAACAGTTAACCAAGAAGTCATGACTATACTAAACATCTACACTGGGTCACCCAATTTCATTTAAAAAAAGAATCTACTCTTGGATTTAAAGACACATACTAACATCAATTCAGTAATAGTGGGTAATTTCAAAACCCCATTCTCACCAATAGACAGGTTATCTGGACAAGAAATATACAGAGAAACATCAGAAATAGTTGATAGCACACATCACATGAACTTAACAGATATCTACAGAAAATTCCACCCACACACCAAAGAATGCACTTTCTTCTCAGCAGCACATGGAAGCTTTTCTAAAATAGACCATATCCTGGGACACAAAACAAATCTTTACTATTTCAAAAAGGTTGAACTTGCTCTTTGTATGCTGTCTGATCACAATGCAATAAAACAAAACAAACAGCAAACAAATCTCTAATAAACACAAAAGCTCATGGAGATTAAACAACTCATTACTGAATAGTGAATGGGTCAGAGAAGAAAAATTTTTTTTAATTCCTGGAAATAAATGAAAATGATAACACAACACAACAAAAATTCCGGGACACACTGAAAACCTGCTTTCTTTTTTTATTCTTTTTTTTTTACTTTCTTTTTACTTATTCTGTGTATCTTTTACATCATGTATCCTGATCCCATTCACTTCCCCATCCCTTTGTATCCACCCTCTACTCTTGTATCCCCTCAAAAATAAAACAAAATTGAAGAGAAAAAAGAGGAATTAAAAATCTCATCATGGAAGCTGCAGTGTGACACAGTGAGTCATGTAGCAACCCCCTTTGTCCGTATATTTTGAGTTGCAAGTGTTCATTGCAAAGAGTCATTGGTCCGGTTCCAGGCCCCCAGTTTCTTCTACACTATCAATGCTGGGCCCTCACTAGGACTCTTCATGGATATTCTGTTGTTGCCCTGAATTGTGGAGATCCGGCAGCTTTGGGTCTGTGGGTCCTTCAGGTGATCCAGCAGTTCATAGATGATGTGAATGTTGCAGCAGGCCAAATCACAACCCTAGTTCTGGACCTGGGCAGCTGCAGGGCAGCCAGCCAGTTTTTCCGTGTCCTCACTATCAGAATGAGCTCTCCAGCATTGCTCTGGCTAGTTCACCTCTTGCTGCAATGAGTGAGGGGTGGGGCCAGTTCTCCTGCCTTCATGGCCCCAGAGCTGTCCCCATCACCCATCTGTCCTGTGACTGCATGGGTGGTAGAGAGCTGCCCTTCCTCCCTCTCCCCCCGCCCGCCCCCCCCCCCCCCGCCACTGCCTTTCAATGCCTGAGGTAGGTGTGAACTGGCCCTGAGATCACAAGGGTGGGAGAGTTGTCCCTGCACCCCATCAGCTGCAACACTTGAGAGCAGGCCCTGCACCTCATTTGGGTAACACAATCGAGCCAACCTTGTTGGCAGAGGTGTGAGTGAGACAGCCCCGAAGTAAGTGTATCCCCACTAGTTGTCTGTCCTATGGCGGTGTGGGAGGGTGAGAGAGATGTCCCCCTTACCTCTCTCCCTTTAGCGCCTGCAACAGACGAGAGAGCTGACCCTCCCGCATACCAGCTGCAGGACTCAGGAAAGGGGTCCTGCCCCTCACCTAGGCAGCACAGCAGAGCTGCCCAGTGGTTGGAGGTGAGGGTCATTCAGCCCTGATATTATGAACAAAGGAGAGCTGTCCCCATTACTCATCCGACAAGTGGTATCGTGGAGGAGAGATGCCCTCCCCACCACCTCCGCACTTGGACACCTGAGAACAAGTGGAGGACGTGGCCCTGGGGTCCTAACACCAGCTGCAGCATTCAGAAGAGTGGCCAAACCTCACCTGGGCAACACAATAGAGCTGGCCCTAATGCTATAGGTGTGGGAGAGCCAACCCTGAAAGCCTGCTTTCCTATAGCACCCTGGACCACCCAGCCCAGAAGTGGCCTCACTCACCATGAGCTGAACCCTCCCACATCAATTATGAGTCAAGAAAATACACCACAGGGTTGCCAGTCTCAGGTTCCATTATGTCTTCAACCTTCTTATAATCCTTCTGCCTCCAAAGCCTCATATTAACTTTGAATTCTTCCTCTTCCAGCACAGCTCCCAAAACACACACACAAACAATTAATCAATCTCACATCCCTAGGAAATACATATAAAATTAGTCTTTAGATTTTCCCTGATTTTTTATTCCCGGGGAAACCCTCATAGCTTTCATTGATTGGGTTTTATGGTATTGTTTTATAACCTGAACCTCTCCAATCCATACTACTGAAGCAGCCTTCAGCTTTCAGTCCCTTTCCATTTCAATGCTACAAGATGCTGCCAAAATAATCTTCTAAAATCTGTGTTTACAGAGCGCAGCTCTGATTGTGTCATTCTGTGCTACTTAGAAAAATATCAGATGGAGATAAACTGTCACAACAGAAGATATTTTTGAAACTCACAATTTTCTACTTAATAAAACCCAAGTACCTTGTCACGGCATCCAGATAATCCTACGGTCATAGAGCTGTTTGTTGAAAGGCACTTAGGCACGTCTTGCCCTAGCCTCCTCGAACTCAATCCCAAAGTGTCCTTTCCCGTCTTGTCCCCCTCACTACCTTTGGCACACCCTTGGCTAGAGCAGACAGAGCCAATCCTATCTTTGTCATTTCTGCCTCGGTGACTCTTCTCAAACGCTTTCCTCTGTCTGGAGGTTCTTCCCTTACAGTCTGTCAAAATGTGTTCATTTTCCTAGGTTCCAGGTCAAGCGTCCCCTCCTTCACGAATGCTTCCCTGATCCTTGCAAATTAAAACTCATCCCTCCTCAGTTTTTAATAACGCTGCTGTAATCCTTTCTTGGGGCATGGGAACGTTCTGCCCTGTGTTAGACACAGTTGGGTATCACCTGCTGTTGTCTCTACTGCCAACTCCTGATGGAGGGTAAACTTGGCGAATTTATTTGTGATCCTTCTGTGTTATTTTGTTCCACGCTTTAAGGGAAAAAGAAAGACTGTTTCTATGTTATTATTTTCTCCACGGTTTGAAAAGACAACCTTGATAGAAGTGAGATTCTAAAATTCCAACTGAAACCTTTTACTTTTTAACCACCAACCATGAGCATCACTTTAGGAAAGAGCAGATTTCACCTCAGACCTCTATCAAGTAAGAAACCAGGTCGGATTATAGCTTAATTTTATTCAATAAATATTTGTAAAGTATCAACCACATGCTAGGGACATTCTGCCAGGTTTTTTGGAAGTAGATAAAAATCTACTCATTAAGATGGACATAGTCTAATGAGATGAAACTAAATTTTACAGAGCTGTAACAGCATACGTGCCATATGAGGAAAAATCTGCTGTGGGGATTTAAATAAGCACAAAACTAGGGGGAAATCTCTAAGGAAACGCCGAAGCATATGGACCTCAAAGCCACTCAGACTAGTTTGGATCCTCCCTGACTCCTTACACATGGCACAGGCTTGAACAAAACCCTGAACTACTCCAGAGCTTGGATCCTTCATCCACAAAAGGAGACCAGCCATACGTACACTTGGCTAGTTTTCCTAAAACCTAAGTGCTCAAAAAAAAACAATATAATATCTTCCCTCCTCTGTCTTTTCCTGGTCTGCAAAGAGACCAAAAAAAATTAGCCACAGCTCCAGATTCACTTTAGTTCTAAGTGAAATGAGCTGAATCTTTTTACCACACTTCAAAATGAGAACCCTAGAAGAAGATAAAGTGAAACTGGTATTATTTAAAGCCCACCATCTCTGGGGTTCTCACATAGCCATGAATGAGTCCCTGAAAGGACTATTAATGTTTTCCTGTAGATGATGGTTTGGGTTTGAGGTAGTAAAATCAAGTGCAATTGTTCCAGCATGTCAGAGTCACTTTTTTTCTTCACATAATAATAAATAATTAAGGCCACACCTCACGGTTATAAACATGCTTCAGCCTCTAATGATCTCAATAAATTTACCATCTTTCTCAAATAGATATTTTACTGTCAGAACACAATTTCTTATTCCTGTTACACCAGCACTGAGCAGTAAGGATTTGAGACAAGCCCAATAAAAGTACTAAAATTGGGGTTTTATAAGGCTTTGATGTGGCATCATCAGGGAAGTCCATTTTTAATAAGAAATATATTTCCCTGCTTCCTGTGGCACAAATATCTCCCAGCAAAGGAGCCAGGCATCTCTCGGGCTGCAAACACACATTCAAGCTAACCAAATTTCACTAAAACGTAGCTGCCTTTACCAGTCTGTCACTTCTATCAGCACAACCGTCCTGAGGGACATGTAATCCTTCACCAAGCCAGACTCTGGATGGTAAAGACACATTAGAATGCCCTGCTCTTTGAAAGCGCACAGAAAACCTAGATCCTATACCTTTCTTTAAATTATCTTACCATATTTCATTGTTTTCTATGATTTAAAATCATTTACAATTGGGCATGATGGCAAAAACAAAAAAACACAAAACAAAAACTTGTATTCGCAGCATTCTGGAGGCCGAGGAAGGGAGATAGGAGGTTTGGGGCCAGCCTGGGCTACATTGCAAGGCCCTCCTTCAAAAAACAACCAGCCAAAACACATAAATCAAACTGCTTAGATCTGTTATTATGGGAAAAGGGCATATCAGTGGCATGCTACTACTCTTTTTGTTGTTTGGTTTTGAGACAGGGTCTCACTATGTATCTTGATCTCCTCTAAACTACCTAATTATCCCCTATCGAAGGTACCAACTCAATCTGATTCCACAAAAATTTATGACTCTTTTGTATGCCAGATATTCTTCTAGGTGTTTAGTACAAAAACCCAAATGAGATGAACTAATTCTAAGTACTTATATTGGAACGCTTGAGAAATGGGAGTAGGAAGGTTACATTGTAAGCACGTGTTTTTTTTTAAGGGAAAATGAGACTTCATAAGAAAGGAATAGCTTCAGTGAGGCAGTCAAAGAAGTTCTGAAAAGGAGCAGGCACATCTCAGCCCATTCTGTCTAGACCAGAAGCCAGGTCACTCAATGGAGCTCATCGCCACCCTTTATTACCTGGGCTGCTTTCTCCTGTGCCCTTCTCTGAACATAACATAACTGCGTGGTCCCTGCCCTGAAGGCTCACAATTCAGGCTAGGGAGACAGCTTGTTCTGACACACTCCTAAATAAGCTTCAAATGTACAAGAGGGAAACCAGATGGAATCTAAGGAAACAGCATCTGAAATACAGTAAATCTGTAATGACTAACTGACCTAACTTATGACCTATAAAAATCATTTTTCTTCCAAAGACAACTAATATACTCATAGCCAGCTCTGTGCCAACTACACAGCTTGATGAATCTGCTCCTTCTAAACTGATGCATGGTCCACACTGGATGTGGTTTTAAATAACTTTGAAAGGGAGTTCTGGTCTCTGAGAGAATTTGTATACATTAGTTAGTTCAAGTCTGCACATCATCTTAAAGATACTTCATTAATTCAACAAATAACTACTAAATTTCTGCTACATGTACAACACGGTGCAGGTAAAGGGGGAATAAACAAAAGAGTTGGGAGGCATTTACTATCAAAAACAAAATTTACAGTTAGAACCTAATATTTGTCATGTGCCTCTGATTGCATGTGTTTATCCTAATTACGTAATAAGATGCAATCATTCTGAAAACAAAGGGAGACTGAATTTTTTATTATAAGTAAGCTCTCTTGAAGCCAAGATTTAAAAAAAAAATCAGTGTGTGAGCCAAATGCCAGAAGCCGAGAATTCAATCTAAGCTACCAATACCAAAAAAGGCCAAACATAAAAGCTTATGTGTGAGAATAAAGAGAAGTGGTAATAACTGACTACCTGGAAAGAAACGGGAATGTATGAAGCACTCTTAAGCCTCATGTGTGAAGGAAGCCTGCCTGGCTAATGAACCCTAGGATCTGTTTGGTTTGGATTTTTGTTTTTTAAGTTTGGAATTTATTTTTTACTTGTAGCTGGTAAACAAAACAAATAACTATATTTTGGTGCACATATACATTACATATAACGTTTGAAGCAGGATATGAATGTCTATCTCAAGTACTTATCACTTTGTCATGGTAAAAGCAATCAAGTTCCTTTCTTCTAGGTTTTGGAATATACAATACATTATCCACACCCATCACACTGTAACACATCAGAACTTTGTTCCCATTTAAGTATGACTTCTGTGCATCAGCCTTATGCTGCAACATCCCAGATTAGATAATTATAAAGTTTTTAAGTGCCATATTTTATTAATGAGTGTCAAAGGAGACTCTAATTCTTTGACAGACAACTAAATATTTGGTCTCTCCATTATGTATGCCAAAAAACACCAACATATTTATTGCCTTTTAATTTTTTTTCCAATTTCATACAGGTGTGTAATCTATTAGGAATCTATTCATCCCATTGCCCTTTCTTATCCCACTGTGACTCCTACGGCAGCAGCCTTCATCTTCCTCCCAGCTGGTTCCCCTCCTGCTTTCATTCTCATTTTTTGTACAGATCTCGTGCAGGTGTCCATAGCTGCTGTGTGTTCCCAATTACACCGACCATGTCATATCCAGAAGGCAGCATTTTACGGAACTCCTCCTACCCTCCTCCACCTCTCCGGATGCATTCTTCCTGCTCCCTTTTCCAAGATGGTCTCTGAATCCTGGAGGGTGTAATACAGATGTCCTATTTAGGACTAAGCCTTCAACAGCCATTCATTCTTAGCATTTTGACCAGTTGTGAGTCTCTGTATTAACCATTACCCAATGCAAAAAGGAGCCCCTCTGGATGAGTGTTAGTGTAAGCATATAAATATAAATACTGAAAAGGTATCTTGGTTACATATCTTTTTAGCTTAATAGCAGCAGTAAATTCCACCCTAAGACCTGCAACATCTCCAGCCATAGGTCTTTTGCCAAGGTTGACTGCACTACATATTACACCTCAAATAAGTTCAATCAAAAATCAGTTAGTTACCCCCCAAAACAATCATACCACTATTACACCAGTTGGAAAATCTTGCTTGGAAGGTTGACGTTATAGTGTTCAGGATCCACAGCAGGGTGAAAGCCACTGGTACCTTTTCTCTCCCAGCAGCTAACATAGCACCTTCTTGGCTCTATGAATGCTATCCAGCTGGGTGGTGTGGTGGAAGCTTCAGCTTAGCTCAAGCTTGATTAATCTGTGTGCAGAATCCCAAGTGTGTGGAGTCTTCAACAATGGTGTCTTCCTTATAGTTCTGGTGAGTGACCAGGTGCAAAAGTAATAGCCTCCATCAACTCATACTGAAAAGTGCCACACCTGGCATTGGGATTTTGTCAGTCATAACTTCCGAAAGCAACATTATCCATTCGTATAGGATACCTCCATTTGAAATTTAATTAATTACATCTTTTGGTTACCTTGTAATTTCATGGGTGTCTAGATGGCATTTCCCTTGATCCTGTTTTAGTTGACCCTTCCCTATCCCTACTTTCTCCCATTCCCCTCATCCCTGTTTAAACCTTTCCCCTACTACTCCCCTCACTCTACTTTCATATCACACGAAAAATGCTAACATTTTTTAATCCCCAACATATGTCTTCTGTTTATACAGTGTGAACCCCTTAGCTGTAAATGCAGGCATGACCAAAGCCAACCATCCTCAATCCCCAATGTGCTGACAGTAATCTGCTTCATTATCGCCTTAAGGGGACGACAGATTTCCTTCAGCTTAGGGAGTAGGCATGGTGAGCACTCAGCCTAGCTAATTCCCTGGTACCCTTCAATACACATCCACTTCTCTGTTTTGCTTAAGGAAAGAGGCACAGTGTAGCTCTTGCTGTGTCGCACAAACATTTCCTCAAGTACTTGGGCAAAGTGATGCCAACCAACCATCCCCAGTGAAGGCTGAGAGGCCAGCCTGGATGTCCACAGCTTCACTGCCATCCGTGATGACGAATCTGGGTCATCAACTTGACTACATCTATAAGCAACTAAAACTCAAGTATCTGAGGACACCTGTGGAGGATTTTCTTGGCAGAACCATTTAAAAATGGATGACTCACCCTAAATCTGCACTAGTTAAAATCAGAAGACCAACCCTAAATTTGGGCCACACCTTCTGAGGGCAGCACAGGTAAAAGAACACAGAAGAAGGAAGCTGTTGCTTTTTACCTGCTCGCCCTCACTCTCACTGCCAAGTTCATCTACCCTGCTGCTTAGGCATTCCTTCACTGCTACTAGAACCCACTTCTTTGGGGACTCCAACCTAAACCAACAGCCAACTGAGACATCCAAACTTGTGGACTGGATGACTAACTGCTGGGTTCTTGGCCTTTTTGTCAAGAGATAGCCATTGTTGGACTAGCCAGACCACAGCTTGTAAGCGACTCTAATGAATCCCTTTTCAATACATATAAATGTATTCTGTTGGTTATGCTCCTCTAGAGAACACTAATGCATCATTTCTCCAGTGCCTCCGGCCCAGTGCCTGCATAGCTGTCTCCATGTCAGAAAGCTCTTCTGTATGGAGACATCCTTTCTGATCTTTCCTTTACGCACCTGGCAAACTCCTTCCCTGATTGTCCTGAGTTGCTAGACCAGAGGGCATCCTGCTGCTGTCTTGAAATATGGGGATCATGGCAGAGCCTAAAAAAGAAAACCTCTGCCTGCCTTCTCCTCCCCGTCACATTCCAGAATCTTCTCCTGGTGCCACCCTCTAGCCATACATTCTCGAGAAAAAAGAGTCTTTTCCCATCACTACTCATGCCAGCCTCCTCACTCTGCCTGATCAACTACAGTCTTGTGTTTCTCTTCTAATTTTGTCAAAGTAGATTTTCAGACTCGCTGTGATGGAGAAAAGGCACATAGAAAACCAAAGTATTCTTCATACTCTTACACAGCTATTAGTACTCTTTGTGAAGTTAATGACACTAATCGCCTCATTCCTACCCATGAAAGGACACCTTGTAACCATGGGAGACTTTTGATTTTATAATGTCCAGCCATTAAGTGAGGTGGATGGAATCTTCCCCAAAGTGTTACAGAACAAGAGACCCACGGCTTGAGGACTTGAGATAAAGACACATAATGGTAAGGGGTCATTCCCAATGTTTATTCTATAGCTATATTGAATTGTGTGAACAAGAAATTGAACCAAAGAGGCAACTCTGTCTGACTTCTAGATTCCTAGTTCTAATGTTGTCCTAATAACACTTAATCATATCAATTCATTTCCCAGCTGAGGTTAGATAAAAAGAATAGTGTGAGTGGTACTAGGGTTGCTCCACCATCACTGAACTCAAGTCCTCAAGCTGCTTTAACAAGGAATCATAAGGAAGAATTGTCTTCTAGCTCGAAGAGCCTGAGGTCATGCTATGAAGGGCATCTTCTGAGTCCTGCTCTCCTTGAGCAAACCAAAGTGGTAAAGTCAATTCCTCCCAGGAGACAGCAGTGCAATCCACAGGTGTATTCTCTGCACCCAGAAAACCTGGAGTTAGTCCCACCTCTGCCTCCTCCAAGGTTTGAAACACCTGATCACACAGATGGTCATATATAGATAGTGTGAGACCAAAATGAGCCATCTTAGAAATAAGACCAAAATGCTTTCACCCTAAAACTAAGGCCTAAGATTTCTCCTTTTAGGTATAGGCCATGAGTTACTGGAATAGGCCATGAGTTACTGAAACCAGTCAGTCCAGATTCCAGAAACCAGGAAGTATAAAAGTACAGAGTCACAAGGTAGTCACATGGTAATGACTGCCGGTCTATGGAATGTCCTCTCCCTTGTTCCCTAGGTAACTGTTTGACCAAAGAATGTTCCAACCCTGGTTTCCAGGGTAACTGACCATAAAAATGTCCCCACCTGAGGGCAGCCAATGAGAAATGGTGGTGGGCAACCACCCCCTTAGAAATAAGATTAAGCCATGATTTCTAGAAAGTCCCTAGAAGCGAGCCAATCAGAATTGTACCCATACTAGCACTCCTAAATGATGTAACCTTGTGGTTTTTGCCTTTAAAAACTGAGCTTGCAGAGAGGCAGGCACTTCCTCCAGCCTCCACTGTGTTGGACCTGTTGGACGAAGTCCCTGCCTAGGCTTGTACTGCTTTTGGATATCCAGAATTAAACCTTGCTTTTGCATTCCAGCATGCTCGTCTTCAGTGGTCTCTATGGGGGTCGTGATCTGGTCACAACAATAGGACTTCCTGTGCCTTCACCTTCCCATCTTGAAAATAAAGATGACAATACTAGACCCCAGATTTTTGTAAAAAAATATAAATACTGCCAAATGGAAATCACTTAAATTAGTGGTTAGCGTTTTGCAAATGTCCAAGTTTTGTGGAGACATGAATATTATGGTAGGAAGTGATTTGAAAAATATTTCTACATTTTAGTCATCTCCCACTTCACAGACACACAATACTCTTATTCAGGATGTCTATGGAAATGTTAATTTTATGAACCAGTAGTGTTCAGTGAGCTATTTGTATTAGTATGCTTTACAGACAATACACACACGTAGACATGCATCATCTTTTATTTCTGCTGCCTAAGTGGGAGCCTACAGAATACTCGCTAACAAACCAGCAATAGTTGTACATTTATGCTAGTTGCAGAACTGGTCAATAATAACTGAGACATGAATCAGACTGAATATCCATCAGCAGTTAAATGGAAGAATAAACTGAAGTTTATAGGTACCACAGAGTGTTATTCAATCAGAAAGAACAAACTTATTCATTTGCAGAAGAATGAGTGGAACTGGAGAATTGGTATTGCATGAAATAAACCACTCGGAAAGACATATACCATGTTTTCTGTCTGTGCTGAGTCTATATTTTTTAATTATACATATGCATATATACATACACACACACACACACACACACACACACGACTTGAACATAAAAAGGATATGATTTGTAGGAGAAAGAGACTTAGTCTACTTTCTATTGCTGTGATAAAACACTGACCAAAAGCAACTTAGCTTATATATCCTAAATACATAAGTCTAGTGAAAGAAACTAGAGTAGAAATTGAAGAAGAAACCACAGAGGAATGCTGCTTACTGGCTTGCTCCCCATGGCTTGCTCAGCCTGCTTTCTTATACACCTCAGAACTACTTGCTCAGGGATGGTACCACCCACAGTAGACTGGGCTCTCCCACATCAATCATTAATCATATACATAAACAAAAATAAATTTTAAAATCTTTTTTGAAAAAGGAAAGAAAGAAAGATAAATGGGACATTACAATTAATGTTTCACACCTCCCTAGCCTGGTTAGTTAAAAGGTAGAGTTAGCCAGGGAGTTAGTACATGGAAAAATTAATAAACTTTTGAAATTCAAATCTGATACTAATTTTAAAACAATTTTTAAAATATCAGGCAACACATTTCCAATTACTAATTAAAATTTATAGTATCATTTCTGAATGTGGAGACCATAATCTGTCCTTTATAATTGCAAAACCAGTAGAATGAATACCTCACACTGAATAAATCATTGAGAAGCAAATACTAGTGTAATTATGCTTGCATATATATGATTGGATAACTATAAATATATGTTTGTGCTGTGGTATCATATTGGTTACTTTACTGAATAGATCATTGGGAAAGAAATATTAGTGTAATTATGATTGCATATATATGATTGAATATCTATAAATATATGTTTTTGCTGTGGTGTTGTACTGGTTACTTTCCTTATTGTTGTAACAAAAATACCTGGGGAAAAAAGCAAGTTAAAAAAGGATTGTTTTGGCTCACAGTTTGAAACAATACAGTCCAGCATGGCAGGGATGGCATGACAACAGGAGGATGATGTGACTGATCACATTTGTGTCCACAGTCAAGAAGCAGAGAGAGATCAATAATGGTCCTCAAATGTCTTTCCCCTCTGTATTTAGTCTAGGACCTCAGTCCATGGGGATCTCACTTCTTGCATTCGTAATAGGTCTTCTCACCTCTATTAATCCTCTCTGGGAACATCTTCACAGACGCAGCCAGAGGTGTGTCTCCTAGGTGACTCCCAACCCAGTCACGCTTACCATGGAGATGAACTATCACAGATCTACCTTGTACCTGTGCTTACTTTAAATGTACCAACTCTACTCTTCACAGATACCCTAAACTACAGAGGGCATTATTCTTTCTTCATAAGAGAATCCATTCATCAGACAGTAGATATTTTTAATCAGGGCAACACAGATTAAAAATAATAAAGCCTAATTATGCCTGTATTAAAGGCTTAGAGCTGAAAAGTAATAACCTGTGATAGGCCATATAAATGATGTGTCTCAGGGCACCAAAGTTTTTACCAGTGACTAATAATAGCCTGTTTCTAAGTTTCTCTTTAGAATACTTGCTGAGTTATGAAGCACACAGCCAAATACAGGGAACCCATATTCCAATTCATCAATGCTAAAGATTGTCTATGCCAGCAATTCTAAATACAGTCTTCAGAGTGTATTTGAACATGGCACCAGTGTTTAGTGCTGACACACATGGAACTCACAGGAGTGCACTGAACGTCATCTGTTTTCTCTCTCTAACTTGTGTGTTCATTAATAAAGAGTCAAAATGACAAATCCTAAAAGAGAAACTATTTTATCATTTATTTGAGTATTCTCAACATATACACATTGTCAAATTCAGAGTTAATGTCATTGAATTTCTTGAATTGTAAGTAAGTTATACCAGATTTAATCAACTTTACAAATTGGACTTTGTCGTGTAGTAATTTTCATTATTTTTCTGTTATTCTACAAATCTGAACTTCCTAATAAATGCTTAAGACACAGCTGCATTTCAATTCTAGGAAATAACCAAAGACACATTTTTTTTTTTTTTTGGTTTTTCGAGACAGGGTTTCTCTGTGTAGCTTTGTGCCTTTCCTAGAACTCACTTGGTAGCCCAGGCTGGCCTCGAACTCACAGAGATCCGCCTGGCTCTGCCTCCCGAGTGCTGGGATTAAAGGCGTGAGCCACCACCGCCCGGCAAAAGACACATTTTTATAAAAGCGTGGACTGAGGTTTTTTTGAGTGGTAGGCAATATTCTCTCTGGTGATTCCCAATGAATCATCAAATTATATCAATGAAAAGCACATTATCTAAATTTCTTATTTTGCAGATTGGAAAAAAAAATAAAACAGGCTCAACATATCCACAATATAATAATAAAATTGTACACTGAATAAAGGACACTAAGATTCAACTTTATAAAAAGGAAGTTCTATGTGCTCTGATTGCTGGTAACTGGCTTTTGATAGATTACTGCCACTTAAGGTGAAGTTCCCATTTCTCATAATAAAAAGAAACCCCCATCAGAAGCAAGAAATCACCCCAATTCTTCCTCATACAGAAACACATATGTGTCATATACTTCAGCTGTGTGCTTTGTGGCTTAAATTTTGTGATAGAAATGCAGAAGCTAAGTATAGAATCAATAAGATCTGGCAAGTGATTCATGGAGATATGAAAAACTTGGGTTTGAGCATCATAGAGAATAGCTTGAAAAAGAAATATTGCAATCAAAAATTCGAATCTATGGAGGAGAGAAAATAGCATGGGAAAAATAGTATTCTGAAAGTTTATGACAAACACATTTCCCAGGTATTTTCCACATGAAACTTGATGGACATGTTCACATGGTTTAAAAAAAAAAATCTTGCCGGGCGGTGGTGGCGCATGCCTTTAATCCCAGCACTCGGGAGGCAGAGCCAGGCGGATCTCTGTGAGTTCAAGGCCAGCCTGGGCTACCAAGTGAGTTCCAGGAGAGGCGCAAAGCTACACAGAGAAACCCTGTCTCGAAAAACCAAAAAAAAAAAAAAAAAAATCTCCAAAAATCATCACCACAAACAAGATTTAGCACTACACATATCAGCATTTATGAGTAAGAAAACAAATGACCAGTTTTGGAAAAGAACATCAATACAAGCTTATCTTCGAAGTTATTGATGCTTTTTATCAGAATCCATTAAGAGCCAGGTGATGGTCATTATAAAATTATTTAACATAAAATTTATCAGAAAACAAACATAGTACCTTCTTCATAACTATATATGTAAGGTTTATAGCTACATCCTTAGCTAAATATAAGATTCAAAACCAAATCTCAGTAGATATGAATTTGTTCAACCTGGTAGAGTTCTCAAATAAGATAAAAAATACCATTAACTAGGAATGAACCTACCCCCAAGAAATGAGGTTAAGGATAATAAAAAGGCAACAGTGCCACCTGCTGTCTGTTTCTGTAGTTTCTTGGCACTTCATTTCTCTTCTGTTTAAATTTGTTTTAATCTAATTACCATTGAACTATCCATGGTATGAGAAATGCTTTGCTGACCAGACACACTGTACTCCATTGCTTTGCTCTAAGAGAATAATCTGGATCAAACTATTTTTAATATATAATATGGACCATAGACCTTTATATACAGCTTTAAATGATCTGATCGAGACTTCACCAAAATTGAGATTACATAAAAATGCTACTTGTGAGCAATTATCACATTAACTCTCTTGCTGCTTCAGTTCTTTTTTTTTCATACCAATAACATTTGTTTGTTCATTAGCTTGTTTTTGTTTGTTTGTTTGCACCACTGAAGATTGAATCTAGGGCTCTTTGCATGTTCAACAAGAGTTCTACTACTGAGTTTCATCCCCGGGCCCAACTGTTAATGTTTTACACATACACACACACACACACACACACACACACACACACACACACACACACAATGATTTGACTTCTAGCTTATAAACATGTGCAAAGTACAATGCGGCTGTCATATCATAATAGAATTTAGACTTCTCTGTGGAGAAGGAACAGAAATGTACAACACTGGGACCACAATTTTTCCAGGACTACCAGGAGCAATCTTACAAACAAGGAGGACAGGCTGTAGCCATCATATCACTTCCGAGTCTGTTCCACCATTCCATCTCACGATGTCTGAAACACTACAAACCCAGAGTCCAAGCCTTACCTAATGATGTAGCCACATAAATCCCTTACTTCCTTCACAGTGCTAATTTTCACCCTACAAGAATAAGACATTGGGCCATTAATACTCAATAGCTCCTTGTAAAGAAAGGGGCTGATGTCTTTGTGTTGGACAACTGGTGAGCTTTTCAGCGGAAGAAGAAAGGTCTTGACCTTTGGACATTGCCTCAAAGAAGGCAGGCAGAGTTGGAGAGTAATGGGGAGGGGTGAGTAATCAGGGTAGAGAGACACTAAGTACTCAGTGAACGTGCAGAGAGAAGAAAGGCAACACAGCAAAGAGATAGAAATCGCCACAGACAGGAACTTCTTTACAAACTTGCTCAGTTCTTAAAGTGCCCAGCCCATACTATGATCTTTATTTACAAAGATAGAAAGTACACAGGGGAAACATGTGGAACAATGAAATCTGTAGAACCAAGATGGCTAACTCTTTTTTTTTTCCATTAAGAAATTTTTTATCATTTTACATACCAACCACAGATCCCCCTCTCTTCCTTCTTCCTGCTCCCCACAAGCTTTCCCCCTAATCCCTCTGGTGATAGGATGGCCAAACACCCTAGTTGTCGTGCTAGAACCCCCATCCAATGACTGAGGGAACTGGATGCAGAGATCCACAGCCAGGCCCCGGGTGGAGCTCTGGGAGTCCAATTGGTGAGAAAGAGGAGGGTTTATATGAGCGAGAATTGTTGAGACCAAGGTTGGATAAAGCACAAGGACAAATAGCCAGACGAATGGAAACACATGAACTATGAACCAATGGCTGAGGGGCCCCCAACTGGATCAGGCCCTCTGAATGGGTAAGACAGTTGATTGGCTTGATCTGTTTGGGAGGCACCCCAGGCAGTGGACCAGGTCCTGTGCTCAGTGCATGAGCTGGCTGTTTGAAACCTGGGGCCTATGCAGGGTCGCTTGGCTCGGCCTGGGAGGAGGGGACTGGACCTGCCTGGACTGAGTCTACCAGGTTGATCTCAATCCTCAGGGGAGGCTTTGCCCTGGAGGAGGTGGGAATGGGGGGTGGACTGGGGGGAAGGGGAGGGGGCGGGAGGGGGGAGAACAAGGAAATCCGTAGCTGATATGTAGAACTAAGTTATATTGTAAAATAAAATTAAATTAAATTTAAAAATGTATCTTAAAAAAAGGAAATTTTTTATCATTTTACATACCAACCACAGATCCCCCTCTCTTCCTTCCTCCTGCTCCCCTCGCAAGCTTTCCCCCCCAACCCACCCCCCATCCCCTCCTCCAAAAAGGCAAGGCCTCCCATGGTGAATCAGCAAAGCCTGGTACATTCAGTTGAGGCAGATCCAAGTCCCTCCCACTGCATCAAGGCTGTGCAAGGTGTCCCATCATAGGTAATGGGCTCCAAAAAGCCAGCTCATACACCAGGGATGGATCCTGATCCTATTGCCAGGGGGCCTCTTAAGCAGATGAAGCTACACAACTGTCTCACTTATGTAGAGGGCCTAGTCCAGTCCCATTGAGGCTCCACAGCTGTTGGTCTAAAGTTCATGAGTTTGCCTGGCAGTGGTGGCACACACCTTTAATCCCAGCACTTGGGAGGCAGAGGTAGTAGGATCCCTGTGAGTTTGAGGCCAGCCTGGTCTACAAAGCGAGTTCTAGGAAAGGCGCAAGGCTACACAGAGAAACACTGTCTCAAAAAACCAAAAAAAAAAAAAAAAAAAAAAAAAAAAAGTTCATGAGTTCCCACTAGCTTGGTTTGGTTGTCTCTGTAGGTTTCTCCATCATGATCTTGACATCCCTTGCTCACAGAATCCCTCTTCTCTCTCTTCAACTGGACTCCTAGAGCTCTGCCTGGTGCTTGGCTGTGGATCTTTGCATCTGCTTTCATCAGTTACTGGATGAAGACTCTATGATGACAGTTAGGGTATTCACCAATCTGATTACCGGGGCAAGGCAGCTCAAGCAGTCTCTACTATTGCTAATAGTGTAAGCTGGGGTCATCCTTGTGGATTCCTGGGAACTTCCCTAGCACCATGTTTCTTCCTATCCCCATGATGTCTCCCTCTATCACTGTATCTCTTTCATTGCTCTCCCACTCTGTCCCTGTTCCAGCTCGACCATCCCATTCCCTTGTGTTCTCATGCACCCAAGATGGCTAACTCTTAAGGAATGAAGCAAGTCTAGAAAAATTACAGGAAAGAATAAGTTTCTCAGGTACATGTGTTGCCTTTGGGAAGAAGAACATGTTTTCCTTAGGCTGTAGGAGAAGAAAAGCATGTGCTCAGTCTCTACAGCATGACAAACGACCCCCTTGTGATACTGATAGCACTAGCCACAAAACAGAACATATGAAAGCTGATCTCAAAGCTCCATAGGAGAGAAAACAATGTATATAGAAAGGTTA
The DNA here is from genome assembly GCF_949786415.1 of Peromyscus eremicus. Lineage (NCBI taxonomy): Eukaryota > Metazoa > Chordata > Mammalia > Rodentia > Cricetidae > Peromyscus > Peromyscus eremicus. The sequence goes on along the minus strand of NC_081430.1, from coordinate 29,006,891 downwards.
CTGGTTTGATAAAAGGAAATCCATTTTTTCAATGACAGTATAAAAAATCCTCTATTGGCAAGAAGCAATTTTCATTCTGGGGGAAAGTGAAATTCAAGAGCTCATATGGGAGAAAGAGATCATTTGCTCTGTTTATTCTTGCCTGAGCAGACACATTCTAAATTGATCATCAGTGAAGAATGGGATAACATTCAGGAGCAAATGTGCCTATACTCTTGAACCTGCCATTTGAAGAAATTTATAAAGAAACTTTATTTAAAAACAAACCTCTCCAGCTTCCCAGTGAGAGTAAAATGGTGTAGCAATCTTGGGTTGTGATGAAAGTAATGAACCAATGAGGATATGTTTCAATGAAATTATTATTTGATCGCTTAACCTCTAAAGGCAGCATTGTCAAGCAGATGAAAACTGGCCCTGGAGAGAGCACTGGTTCCACAAAGATGAGTAAGCCATGAGTTCTGAACCAGAGTCTTCAACCTAGTAAATCGGGCATGAACATGTGCAAAAGAAAAAATAAAGTCTTTTCTGTGATTTCGTGGCTATCTGCAGGTAGTTTAAAATGCAAGGACTTTTTTTGTTCCTCTTATTGTTTCACTGTGTCTCTATTCAATGTGACTTTTCTAAACCAGTATAATTCCCGACTGCATTCTAAATACCTGTCCTTATATCTACAGATAACTGTAGCTCTCATTCTTCATCAAAGAAGTTTCCTTTTGCACTAGAGACCCTTGGGGAAATTTACAACTAGTCAAAATGCAAAGTACTGTGAGGTACCCATCCCCAACTGCTACTTCTACAATATAATCCCTATACACCACAGAAGAGGGAGCAGAAAGATTGTAAGAGCCAGAGGACAAGGACATCTGCTACCAGATAGTGTCTTCTATATGACTGGGAACTGAACCCACAAAATCTCAACAATATGGCTACCTACACAAGCCCTGAACAATGATAACACCGGTTGATATGCCAATGCAGGTGGAGGGGGAATCGCACAAGGTCCATCCCTAAATGAAGAGCTGCAAGCAAATTGATTGCTGCTAAGAGAGAGAGATTCATTCTTCTCCAGAGACAAGTGCCCTGATAGTTTATCCAATTCCAAGTAGTCAGCCATAAAGTCCCATACATACAAGCAACACTAAATGGACTCCATGGCTTATATTTCTATATATGTATTTGAAGAAGAGATCACAAATTTGAGAGGGAATTGGGAGGACACAGGAGTTGGAGGCAGGGGTAGATATATGTAAATATAGTACTCATGTATAAAATCATCAATAAAACAAAATAACTGTTTTTAAGAGCTAAGGACACCTTGGATTCCTTTCATTGATCCATTTTGTCTCTAGTTTTTCAATGTCCATGTAAAGATTGTTTCATAGGAACTTGATGTCCAGGGTGGGTACCTAAACAACATGGCCTGGTAGGGGAGTCTAGTTCATTATGGCTGAGCATGGCACGTGAATGTTGAGAGCAAGCAGGAGTCGGAGCCTATAAGGGTCCGTGTGACATGGTTCAAGTAAGATCAACACTAACTTTATACTATTTTGTTTTGAAAACATAAAACTGCGATCTTATTTATTCATATGAAAAGGGCTGGAAGATAGAGAGTAATTTTCAAAGTGAATTATGATAAATGATTTCAGAAAATATTATAACAGTAAAATAAAACATGCGTAAAGATAGCATACTGTTAAATAGTAAGAGTTTAGTGTTTTAAGTGCTTTGCATACTTAATGCTTCTGAGTATCAGTAATTTGCAGCTTTAAGAATAATTGTGAAGCACTCCATTCAGGGACACCAGTTGTCTTCATTAAGCATTCTTTCTGGGCATACAGCTGTAAATTTTCCATTCATTTCAGCACTTGCTCTTGAGTGAGGCAGGCTTAGGCCTTCCCCCCAAGAGCATGTGTGCCAAGACTTAATGGGTCTGTACAGACATCTGGTAAGGGCTATGAAAGCCACCTGGACTACAGAAAAGGCTTTTTGGATTCCACAGGAAAGCCTTTGTGTGTTCTTTCTCCTGGTTGCATCTGTGACTGGCAGGTGACTCTATAAATAAGAATTTAAGTGGTCATTGCAAGGCAAGTCCACCCCATAGTCCTGACCAAAAAAAAAAAAAAAGACACAAAGGCAAAATACTAGCATTCTAGACATAATGCTTGCAAGTTGACTAGCTAGTACAATGCTCTACTGTCACAATCACCAGCTACACATATACATCCCCAAAGCATATTAATCTTCCCTTTTTCTTAAAATACTGAGTAAATGTGAACACGTCTAATCTCTAAGTCCATATTTCAGAAAAGGGACTATTTATGATTTATGAGCTATCTACCACCTCACACCCTTTTAGTCGGGACTTCGACCTGCAAACTGTAGAACTGAGTTGAGCGTGTTTGAGCAGAAAATGATTTGCAGAAGGACATTAGCTAGGCTGTATACTCCCTGAAGGCCATAGAATAAGCTTGAGGATAAATGGGAGGATTAATGAGCTGAAACCACACAGTAAGTAAAAAAAAAAAAAAAGCACAGCGACTGTGGGTCTGCTCCAGAAACACCATTGACAACCCTACTTGTCAGTTAATATATTTGATTGGATCTTTTGTTTGTTTACCAAATCTAATGAAATTTCAATCACTGACTTCAACACTATTTTGTTCTACTTTTAAGATATATTAGCCTCTTTTATATCAGTATGCCTCTGCTTGATCTGTTTCATGAAAATTAAAAACTACATCAAAAAATGAATGAGAAGTACAAGTTCTCTCTCCTCTCTCTCCCACTGTCACTTCCAGGATCCCCTGTTTTGTGTAGTTGATACATAATAATGGTACAAATGTATGGGGTATAGGTACAAGTGAATCTGAATTCCAGAAATCCCTCAGAGTCATTCTAAACAACATCACTTTCTCAACATGCTTATAGAAGACCCAGTCCCCCGGTATGAAATCACCGCCCATATATCCTAATTGTGTACATCTCTGCAGTTGCAATGGTGCCTAGGAGGGTCATTCATCAATTCCTGGATGAAGACCTGCTCAGAAGAGGTTAAAATTAATGATGAGTGAATTAAAGTATACTGTTCATCGCAACCTACCGATATATTTTAGGGATTCTCTCCCTTGGTGTGAGCAGGTGGCAGAGCCTCTCATACACAAATAAAAAGAAAATGGCAGATAGTTACTTCCTTGATGGTCCTCCAAATGGAACATAGGCTGTGACGTTGGCTCCATCCATCACTTGCATCCATTTTTAGATTTTGACTTTTAAGCCAGCAAGTGATGTAAAGAAGAGGAGAACATGCGTGATTTATCCTAGCAACAGGAGTTGGAGCCCGATAATATTCTTGGAGTAGCAATCTCACAGTAATGCTAACAAACCTATTCCAGGATCCACTGTAGCCCCAGTCAACTGTGTAAAGCACAGCACCAAGCTCAGTGGTATCAGCAATGGTGCCTACAGGACGTGATTGGGGCCACTGTTTCTAACTCATAGCCTCGGCAAGTCTGTAAATAAGTATCCTTAAACGAATTCATGTAGAGTTGCTTTAACTAAAAACACTGACTGACAAACTGTTACCAGGTGCAGCCTTAAGCAGCAGTCCTCTTAAAAGATTCCATTGGGTTAAAACATAAAAACGATGAAAATCAAAGCAGTGTCCGAAGACGGGCATCTGGAAGCCCATCGTGAATTTTCATCTTAACAGAATCCTCAGTCTCACAAGGATATGGAAGCATTATGAGAGGTGTGAGGAACTCGAGAACTGTGGGCATGGAGTGCTCTCTAACAGGGCTCTGTTGCTTCAAGGAAGAGAATGACAAGCCGAAATCACAAATTCTTGGCTAGAGGCATGAAGTGAAATCCTGTGTTTCTCTGACTGCTAAAAGAATCCCTTATCACTTCCAGCCGCAGGGCTAAGATAACTGAAAATCAAACTCAAACTTTGATCCTGCGGGTTTTCTAAATTATAACGTCAGTTGAATTCACAGCCCACTGAGATCACTTATGTGAAAGCAAAAAGCATTGATCAGGGGAGAACAAAACCAAGATACAGAATGGGGGACGATGGATGGGTTGGATTCGAATGTCATAAGTACTCTAAACCTACCAAATCCCCTGGCGGTCCCTTGCTGGCCAACCAGTCAGACTTCCTCCTTTGTCTGATGATGTGCAGAAGGAATAAATTATCTATGGTAATGGAAGCGGCTGTCACCAAAATCAAGCTTTTAGGTAGCAGAGACGGCAGAGCTGATGGCAGCTATGAAGGGCCATCGCTAGCGATGTCAACAGTGTAAGCCATGGTTCTTAGTAGCAGTGACAGCAGTGTCCCCATTGAGCCAGGTCTGTCGCATGATTTAGACTGTCATTTCTGCCAGCACAATCCCAAGACTGCTTCTCTAGTCCAATGTCATTTGAATAAATAATTTTCTCCTCAAATCAGCCAAATTTAGTTGCCATTACTTACAGCTATGAACTGTATGTTTAGTAGTGTTTGCAATGGCTTTGTAGCTTACCCTTGACCCTGCTGTCGCTACCCAAATGTCACCAAGGTGTAAAGCATTTCAACTCTGTTTGTTTGCTTTGTTCCAATGATTTCAAAACCAGTCTAAATCCCCCGACAGTGAGACTCATGCTCAGCATTGCAGGTTCCCTGCCTGTAAAATTTAATAAGAGATTCGTGTCTGTTTGCTACTTACAGAAAAAAATATATTTCCTTCTACTTTTATCCATCTTTGTCTCTTTTATATGTGATATTATTCTTCAGTTTCCCAGTGAATTATCAAGGAGCAGGCAAACACAAACCACTCCCCACCTAGGTGCAATCATTTAATGTATCAAACCATAACCCACAAATTCCAACATGACCAATTGCCTGGTCAATCTAAAGCCATGACAAAGTAAATACATGATAAATAGTCACAGTCACTTAGAAAACTGATGGCCAAGCCTTTCAAAACCCAGGAAGGGCATTACTGTACCGATGACAAAAACCATAGATCAAGCACAGCCCATGCCCTGCTGATCAGGCTATTCAAGTCACTGGCTATGAGTCTCTGGATCTGATCCCATAAGAAGCCTCTTTGATAATGATTATGCTAGGATCTGGCCTATGGGTATAACAGAGTATAATTAGGAATTATTTCATTGACTTTTTTTTTAAGCTGGTCATGTTTGATTCTATCCTTGGTCTCTGGGCTATCCAGACTCTGGTTCCTGGCCCTCCAGGTAGTATGAGGTGTGTGCTTCCTCTTGTGACATAGGTCTCAAGCTGGATCAGTCATTGCTTGGCCTTTCCTACATGTTCTTCACCACCTTTACCCCAGCACATCTTGCAGGCAGGACAAATTGTAGGTTAAAGGTTTTGTGGCCCAATTAGTGCCTCAATCCCTGCAATGGAAGCCTTGCCTGGTTACAGGAGATGGCACATTCAGGCTCCTTATACCCTATTTATAGGAGTCTTAGCTAGGGTCACCCTTATAGCTTCTTGGGAGTTTCCATTATGATAGGTTTCTACCTCACCCTTGAAATCCCCCCAATTCCAGTCATCTCTCCCAGTACTCTCTCCATCCCCCCACCTAATCCCTCCTGTTCCCATCCCTACCTGCCCCCAGTACACCCACAGAATCTATTTTATTTTCCCTCCCCAGGGATATTCATATATCCCCCTTGAGTCCTCCTCTCTGAGTCTGTGGATTATGGTATGATTATTTTTTTAATTTACAGCTAATAACCACTTACAAGCAAGCACATACCATATCTGTCTTTCTGGGTCTGGGTTACCTCACTCAGGATGACATTCCCTAGTTCTATCCCCATGCCTGCATATTTCATAATCTTAATTTTTTAACAGTTCAGTAATTCTCCATTGTGTAAATGTAACACATATTCTTTATCCATTCTTTGGTTGAAGGACATCTAAGCCATTTCCAGTTTCTGGCTATTATGAATAAAGCTTTGATAAACATAGTTGAGCAAGTGTCCTTATGGTAGGATGGCATGTCCTTTGAATATATGTGCTCAGGAGTGGTATAGCTGGGTCCTGAAGTAGATTGATTTCCAATTTTCTGAGAACCCTCCATGTTGATTTCCAGGGTGGCTGTACAAGTCTGCTCTCCCACCAGCAATGGGAGAGTGTTCCCTTTGCTCCACATCCTCACCAGCATGAGCTGTCACTAGTGTTTTTTATATTAGCCATCCTGACAGGTGTAAGATGGTATCTTAGAGTCATTTGATTTGCATTTCCCTGATGGCTAAGGATGTTGAACATTTCCTTAAGTGTTTCTCCACCATTTGAGATTCCTCTGCTAAAAATTCTTTGTTTGGATCTGTACCCTATTTTTAAAATTATACCAATAAATTTTAAAACAGGTAAAATGGACAGTCTTCTTCAAGAGTTCAGTTTTGTTTTTGTTTGTTTGTTTGTTTGTTTGTTTGTTTGTTGAGGTAGAGTCTCACTATATAGTCCTTGCTAGCCTGGAACTTACTATGTAGACCAGGCTAGCCTAAAACTCAGAGATCTGCCTGCTTCTGCCTGAGTGCTGAGTTAAAGGTGTGCACCACTAGACACAGCAAAAACTACAATTTTAAATATAGCCATAAACAGAGATAACCAAGCAAACTTAAAATAACTAGACAAGCAAAACTAAATGCTACAACTGACAACAAAATCTGCAAACAAAAATGGTTTCATAAATAAGTTTTAACAAACCAGAAAAGATAATCCCTTCCTTGTAACTATATAAATAAATGAGGAAAAAATTAAAAAAAGAGAAAACTACTCAACTGATTTCTGAGAATTAGACTACCCATACAAAAACCATGGAAAGAAAATAGGAGAGGGACTGGAGAGATGGTTCAGTGGTTAGGAGCACTTGTGCTCTAATAGACCTGAGTTCAGCTCCTAGTATCCTCATGGAGTGGCTCACGAGTGTAAGTCTAGCTCCAAAGGATCTGATGTCGCTTGCCTCTGAGGACACCTGCACTCATGTGTGCACCTGCACTCTTGTGTGCATACTCCCACAGAGAGACACACACATACACATAATTTAAAATACAGTAAAATTGGGAATAGAAAAATAAATTATGGAAAGTTTCTAGACAACCATAATAAAGATAATAAATGTGAAAGTTGTGAATAAAAACTAACCTTCTGAAAAAAACAATACACAAGAATGAATATAGCTCAGTGGCTGAGTGCTTGCTTCACAAGCCTCATGGTCTGAGTCCATGTACCAGCAAAAAGTCAGATGTGGCTCCCAGGGCTGAGGTTGGATGCAGAGACAAGCTGGGGTTTACCGGCTGTCACCGTAGCAGGGATGGAGGATAGTGAGCCCCAGGTCCAATGAGAGACCCTATGTCGAGAACTAATATGAAGATTGATAGGAGAAGACACCTGCTATCCTCTTCTGGCCTCTAGACATGCACACATATATACACACCAAAGAAAAAGCTAATATAAAACAACCTATTCAGTTTATTACAGTAATGCAATGGCAATTTAATATAGAAAGATCTATCAACGTAATCCTTAACAGGGAAGAAGTGAAAACAGTTTTAATTGGTGCCCAAAATGTACTTAACTGTATTCAGTAGGGTTTTGTGATTCTTCAAAAAAAAGTAAAATAAACCTAATGAACTAATTTTAGAAGCAAATTTCCTAAATATAATTAAAGCAAATATTTTACTAAAGGGAAAAGCATTAGACACTTCCAAAAATGTTAGAAATGAGAAGGAAGTGTCCATCAATACCACTTATAGTCAACATTTTTTTATAATTTAAGGGTTTGGGGATCAAGCTGACAAGGGAAGATTTGTCACCATTAATATTGATAATCAATTTACTATGATTTAGAATCACCATGGAAACAGACTCACGGGAATGTCTATCAGATAATTTATAGATGGGCTTACCTGAAGTGGGAAGGCCCCCATTAAATGTGAGCAGCACCATTCCAAGAGCTTGCATCCCAGACTGAATAAAACAGGAGAAAGTGAATTGAGCAACCACATCCATTGCCCTCTGGATGCAACGTGATGAGCTGCCTCAAGCTCCCGGTCACCACGACTTCCCAGTCACCATGACTTCCCCACCATAGTAGTGGACAGTATCCTCACACTGTGAATCAAAATAAACTCTTTTTTCATTAGGTTGCTTTTTTTGTCAGGTATTTTGTTGCCACAATGAGAAAATTGAGTAATATATCGTTCTAGAGAGCTTGGTCAAGAAAGTAAATCAATGAAAAGAAGTGAAAATATGGGCATGATTATTAGAGAAGAGGGTTTATTTTGACTTTTATTTATTTGTGGTCCAAGGGTACAGGACATCATGGCAGGGAAGTCAAGGCAACAGTAGCTTGAAATAACTCGTCACACTGCATCTACAAAATGCCCAGTTCACATTCTCCATTTTTATCCACTCCAGAATCCCAGCCCAGAGAATGGTGCCACTTACAGTGGTATGGCTTTCTACCTCAATTAACTTAAGACAACCTCCCACAGGCACAGCTGGAAGCCCATCTCCTACGAGTCTATAGCTCATTAAACTGACAACTGAGATTAACCATCACACCTACATAGTATTCCAGATCATAGGATTTTTAATTGATTAGAACTATATATAACAACACATAAAATACTCCAAAACATACAGCTGAAAAAATAAAGCAAGTTGCAGAGATAGTCAAAAAGGTAGCATCCATTAAAGTTTGAAAACAAACACAAACCAGTATTGAATATAATGCTAATTACTTCAAACATACAGAATGTATTTATCAGAAGAATGACACACAGCAGCTCAAGAGAGAGCTCACCTCTACAGAGAGAGGATGAGAATTTTTTTGTATCTTTATGGGTTGACAGATACGTAGCTATTTTATATATTTCTCAGTGCATTTGAAATTTTCCAAAAATAAATTTTTAATGTAAAGATGCCATTTGTCTGAGTACAGTTTGCTATTAGGTTTGTATATGAATAGAAAGCTTTTTGGAATATGACCTTTCTATCTCTTGTAGACCAGATTCAAACAGATGTAAGCGGGTAAAGCTGATTGGATGGATGGATGGATGGATGGATGGATGGATGGATGGATGGATGGATGGACACACAGACAGAAACATGAGCTAACATAAATTGATTAAAACAATATATCCTGCTCCTTGATGCTTGCATCAACCAGAATCCATTCAAGGAAATAAAAATCTACACTCTGTAAGGAGAAGGTCTAATGCAAGGATTAGTTACCAAGCTGTTAGGAGCGATGGAAATCCAAACACAAGCAAGTGCAGGAAGTTACTGTCTCCACCAGACCATCAAGGAACAGATATCACTAACAAAACCCAGCAGTTGGATAAACTTGGCAAGGAGTCCAACCACAGTGCCAGCTGCTTGATGAGAACTGGAGCAAAACTACAAGACTTCGGGGAACCGTACTACACACAAGAATGGGAATACGTCCCCATTTCTCGCTCCCTCCTGCCAAATGTAAGTAGATACCAGGTAGCAAAAGTGCCTAGAAAATAAACTTTGTATGAGTTGATCCCCTGAAATACAGAGTGAAGCAAAGGAAGAATGGAGCAAGGAAAACACTTGAGAACCAGAAAATGATTGACTCATTTGTTGATAGGAAAAATACAGTGCTCCTCCCACTATTTGTGGTAGAAGGAAGTCATAGAGGCCAGTCTAAAATTTAACACACGTGGGTCTAGAGAGATGGCTCAGTGAGTAAGACCACTAGCTGCTGTTCCAGAGAGCCTGAGTTCAATTCCCAGCACCAACATGGTGGCTAAAAACCATTTGTAACTCCAGCCCCAGGGGATCTGACACTGTCTTCTGGCTTCCAACGTCTTCAGGCATGAAGGTGGTGCACAGGAAGACATTTGTGCAGGCAAAACACCCACACACATAAAATAAATAAATAAAATTTTAATTGGCTTATGTATTCTTCTGCAAAATAGTCCCCGTATAAGGATATTTATTCAATTTAGGCAGAAGAGGTCATATGTACACCAGAGTGAAAAGTCATTTGTAATATTAATATGACCTTTTCACATAGGCACATTTCAGACAAATCTAGGTAGATGACATCAATTGATTGAATGAGTGGATAGATAGATGGGTAGATTAGATTATTTTCATTAAAAATAAGGGATATATCCAAATATGCTTTTACTTTTTCAACAAGCATATGAGAAGCACCTCTAGTATAGTTTGTTTACATATGGTAAACAAACTAAATCTGACTTTTGCTTTACTGGGGCTTACAAGCCTGTGAGAGACATTGATAATTACATACATCAATGCAGGTATAATTTCTAGCTCCTGACTTGCATCAGCTGAGGAGAAGACACTAAGTGTTGATGCCTCTGAAACATCTAAGTGGAAAGTTTTGTACGCAGAAGAGTACTTAGTCTGGAGATCTGAAGCAAAATTGGAGATCCAGTTATGAGCAGTTGAGGACTCATAGCCATAAACACAGAACATGTGAGAGTGTTTGTCCAAGAAGAATATGGAATGAAGAAGACCAGAATTTCAAGATTTGGCTAATGAAGAAGAAAAGAAACTTACAAAACAAAGTCCAAGGAGATACAAAGAGAAGACTAGGAAATCTGGACTGTGTGCTCATCAGAGGAGACCTTTTAAGAATGGATGTGGGTGGGCAGCCCAGAGCTGCTGCTGAATAAGATGAGGCTTTTCGTGGTAGCTCCTTCTTGTTGAAACTCAACATTTATTACCTAGAAAGAGCTTTCTGGGCCATACAACTGAAAGGACACCTTATTCATTCTCTCTTACCTCCATCCTTATTTTCATTATTAACACTTACCAAAAGCTGCTGTTCATGCTCATTTGGCCTCCAAGACAATGGGAATTGCATCTGTCTTGTTCAACACTACATCTTAGTACCTAGGACAGTGCTCATAGCATAGGAGTTCTATTCATGAATAAATGAAGGTTGGGATTCCCCTACTTCCTGTTTTTTAAAGAGTGACTGGTTGACTTTAGGAACAGTAGTAGCATTCTGATGTAGGAGACTAATGCAGGAAGATGGGAAATGAGAACATGGACAGAGAGTAGCGAGTACTTTAAAGACGGGCAGCTATGGATGGGGAATTGCTTTGAAGGAGAAGAGATATCCTTCAAGGTGGGCAGATCAGCATATGTAAGTCATGTTGTGAAGGAGGAATTCATGATTTGGACACTTCTCTACTGCTGTCCTGACCCCATTTGTTTACTCTTGAACTTAAGAAGCCCAGTGAAACTCATAAAACAGCTAGCCAGCTCTCCATGGGGAAAGAACATGCTGTGGGAAATAGTTTTAATAACCAACATGAAAGCACTATTTATGGATGCAGTGAGGTGAATAAACAAGCTGAATTTCTTGTCATTAGCCTATAGCCTATAGCAGTTTTCCAGACAAATTGCATCTTTTCTGACACTCAAAAATAATTTTACCTTCAAGGAAGAGGCTGTTCATATAAAATCTTAAATAGAGGAGACTACAGTGGCTGCCTCTGATCAGACAGAAAAAACAGAAGTAATAATTATTTCATGGTGTAAAATGCCATCTGTAGGTAACAAGGGTAAATGCAACTATAGAGGAAAGCATTTGAATGGTGGCAATTTTTAATTCTTCCTTCCATCAACTCCATACTGTGAAAATATTCATTTATGATATAATACAGTCATCTAAAGTGGACCTTATAATTGATCACCCCAGAGGAAATAAAAAAGAGAATGGGCTAGGAATTGGTTATAAAATTATTTAAAGAGGCAGGAAGATTAAGAGTTCCAGGCCATCCTCAACTCTACAGTGAATACAAGTCTAGGCTGAGTTACACAAAACCCTGCCTCAAGAAAAAAATTTGCCGGGCGGTGGTGGCACACGCCTTTAATCCCAGCACTCGGGAGGCAGAGGCAGGCGGATCTTTGTGAGTTCGAGGTCAGCCTGGTCTACAGAGCGAGATCCAGGAAAGGTGCAAAGCTACACAGAGAAACCCTGTCTCGAAAAACCAAAAAAAAAACAAAAAAACAAAAAAACATAAAATAAAATTATTTAAAAACACTTTTGTTTCTACCTTAAATTAGAACTTCTATTTATAAAGTAATATAAGATGACCCACCAAGATGACCCACCAAGAATGTGATCCTGACTCCTATTCCCACCTTTAAAAAAAGGTCTATAATTTTTTTAAATTTATTTTTACCTCATTTATTTATGTGTGCATGTATGTGGTGAAGGCATGCACATCTGCCACAGCACACATGTGGAAATAAGAGGACATTTTATTTTCTCCTTCCACCATGTAGGTCCAAGGGAGCAGACGTAGGTCATCAAGTCTAAGATGTTGAATCATCTTGCTGGTCCAATATTTAATTTTTAAAAAAATAAAATCCAAGTAGCCCACTGTGTGGAGCAGCTGGCCTGGAAGGGCCTGCCTCATGGGGCAGCCTGACCAACTCAGCTGCCATCTGGGCCCAGATCCAGTGCTTCCTGCTGGCCAACCTCGACATCTACTCCATCTACAAGCTACTGAACTGAGAAGTCAGTGCTGCAGATCCAGATCCAGGAGCACGTCCTCACCAATGAAGATGAAAACCTGAAGCATGGCTGTGATCGACTCGGCGATGGTCTGGTATTTATGATGCTTCAGAGACCAGAGGCCTTGAGCCAGACCAATGAATCCTGTAGAACAGTATTTGCATGTAGAGCTGTGTGGACAAAAAAAAAAAAAATACGCTGAGTGACACATTGTAGCTTCCAATGCCACTGCCACAAACAACCTGTAATAGAGGAGTGGGAAGGATGGAAGAACAGAGCAGCGAGTACACTGTGGAGAGAGGTTGAACCATGTTGATATCCAAGACTGAGATACAGCGCGAGGCCATGTTGATGTGCATGGCCTGTACTGCCACCTGAGGCCATGAGTCTGTGGCCCATGCTGCCACCTGAGACCATGAATCTGTGGCCCATGCTGCCACCTGAGGCCTTGAGTCTGTGGCCCATGCTGCCACCTGACACCATGAGTCTGTGGCCCATGCTGCCACCTGAGGCATGGTCTGTGGCCCATGTTGCTGCCAGGGCCATGTCCGGGTCAGTGGTCCTGCTGCAGTGGCCATGGATATGTGGCCCATGGTACTACCAAAGACCGTATGGATTTCTGGGCATGTTTGGGTCCATGGTCCTGCCTCAGCAAGGGCCCATGTTTCCACTCAAGGCTATGCGGATGTCGGTGGTTTGTGCTGCCACCTGAAGCCATGTTGGTATCTGTGGCCCATACTGCCACTTGGGACCGTGCTGAGGTCCATGGCTATTGCTGACGCTGGAGGCCAGGTGGACGTCCCTGTCCTGTGCTGTTGCCAGATACCATGTAGAAGTCCATGGTCCATGCTCCCACTGACTGAAAAGGACAAGGAAGCTTCTTCTGCAGTAGTTTCCATGACTGCAGACTCACACATGAGAAAAAAAGACACAGAAGGCTTCTGTGACAACCCCTACCCCCAAATTCTGAAAAAAAGTAACAACCTAAATGGAAGCCATCAAAGAGAACTCTTAAAATTTGTGATAAGGATGCTGAAGTGTGACTCTCCACAATAGAAGGCTACTGGTGGAGGTGAAGGTGGAGAAGAACTCACTTTTCTTTAAGGGCCTGGCCACTGGGTGTTTGTCTATGCTCCAGTTACTATATGAACAACACAAACTGGGTTTGTGTTTGTTTGTTTGTTTATCTATTTCTGGGGTGGGGGGAGACCACAAGATTGGGAGGGCAGGCCTGGGCGGAATGGGAAGTAAGATGATCAGGGTGCATTATGTGAAATTCCCAAATAATCAATAAAAATATTATGTTAAAAAATAAAATATATAAAATAAAATCCATATGTTGTATAGAATATAAGATAACTCCTTTCATATGCTTGAAATCATTCACAAATACAAACATACACACACAAAATCTAGAAACGCCAAAGTACTCAAGGAAATACACAGTGGGGATGGAGCAGGAGCACTTAACAGAAATTAAGAATACAGAACTTCATCAGAGAAATATCTTCCTGCAGAACATGGGAACTAACACAGAGACCCACAACTGGATTATGTGCAGAGAGTGAAAGATCTTGGAACATTCAGTCTTAAATAGAATGCCTTCGTCAAAACCCTCCCCTCGGGGCTCAGAGAGCTATGTTGAAGAGGAAGTAGAAAGATTGCAAGAACCAGTGAAGATGGAAGACATCAAGGAAACAATTTGTACCTTCTAGACACAACTCTGTTGATATATGAACTCTCAGAGACTGTAGCAACATGCACAGGGCCTGCATAGGTCTAAGCCAGATGGTGTGCCAGTACTGAGAGGGGAAGTGGATGTGAGCCTCTAACCCCAAAGTTATTTCCAGTACTCATAAATGAAAAATTCATTTTCTCCAGGAGTCTCACTGGTTATGCAAACTACTCTTAAGGGCAGGTCCTATGCCCAGCAGTAGATGGCCAACATAAAATGAACTCAATAGTATTTTTGAAAGGTTTTTTTTTTGTCTCATAGAGATAAATAGATAGATGATAGATAGATAGATACATGACTTACTCTCAGATGGTGCAAGGGGAGAATATATATATTGCTTCTAAAATGTTATTCCTTTAACTTAAAATTATTTCCAAATAAATAATATGAAAATATTAATAATTGGGTATATTACTCCTGAAGATTCAGACTATTGTTCAAATTTCCAAAACTACTTATAACAAGAGAACAAAAAAAAATCAAAAAATAATAATGCATTACATTCCCAAATACATGTTAGGACTGAAGGATGATGGAAGATGAATAAAAAGAACCTGTTCCTGAAAACATACTCATGTAATCTCCAAGAATAAATCCAAACTGTAATAGTGTTCCAAAGAAAAGTGAGGTGTGCACATTTTTTAAATTAAATTGGTATCATCTTAGATCAGCAATTCTAGATTCAAATTTATTAGAAAATACATTTGAAGTGCTATGTGAGGAGTAAAAGGAAATAATGGAGCAGGAAGGGTTAAATGCCATAGGAGATAGGAAGACATGATAGAGGATAGAACAAAGGTAGGAATATCTAATGCTAAAGGTATTTTCAGAAGGTCATATGGAAAACAACTACAATAGAAGTTCTCTAAAACACAGACATACACACATAGAGTTTAAACAGAGTTACCCTATAACTGGGTGACAATGCCCCTACTAGACACCACAAGCTAACAAATAAAAAGTCTAGTAGCAGGAGTGTTACCTCTTTTAGAGTTGTTGGCTAGTGAAATCCCATAGACCCCCACAAATATCACAGGCTATATTCTCAGTGCTCCAGGTTACCTTCCAGAGTGTGACGGTGAGACCCCATTGCTGAAGATGCCACATACTTGAGTCGTAGAACATGGAGACATCAAACTAGTACCCGTCTAGAAACTTCAGCCCTATGAGCTAACTATCATGGTGCTGGCAGAGAAACGTAATCATCGGTCCTACCCAGGTGTGAACCCTGAAAGCTACAGTGACAACCAGCCTGCCAAGACACAATCACTGGTCCAAGAGTGGTGTGTGTGTCGTGGGAGTAACCAGTCACTTTCTGATTGGATTTAAGGCCCAACCCACAAGATGAACTCTATACCTGACACTGTTATGGGGCAAAGAACCTGTCCCTAGACAGGTCATGGGCCTTAGGGGAGAACATAACACTATTATTCTGCTAAATGGGCATAGCATTAAACCATTCCTAATGACTTATCACTATACCTATCAAGCAAAATGTCTCAGAATAAAAATAGGAAGCTATTAAATGCTTTAAAAAGTAAAGTATATTCAGTAAGTCAGAAAATTTAGATTTAGAAGTCAAGATGTATAAAGTGGCCATCTGTATATATAATTAGGATATCTCATATGGTAGAACATATAATCAAATCACATCTCAAAATTCTTGAGAGAGTCTTCAAATATTTAAATCTATAAGATATGCAAGAAGAATCGACACACACAGTAGGAGACTACATCATTCTTCTTTCAGTTCATGAGAAATCCAGTGCACAGTAGAAGTTGGAGATAGAGATTTTGAATAAAACAGCAGAGCTCTGATCTAATTAACAATCAGAAAAAGAATAGAGCATCAAGTGCATACTCAGTCATGCTGACCAGCATCCTAATCATGAGCCCACAGTGCATGTAATTCTTTTCCAAATTTGTTTTTGATATTGAAGGCTATTCCAAGTCAATCATCCATAATACTATTAGCCAAATACTAGCAAACAGATCCATCCTAGAGCCTTAATAATGGCACCTCTTGAAGATTAATAAACACATGAGGAGAGGGAAAGGCTTGAGTCTGAAGGGATAACATAAACAGTGGCAGATGGTAAAGCCACTCTTTGACGTGGAAAACTAGGAAACAAGTGCCTTCACTGTGGGAAGGGGACCACATGTCCTACTTTATTACCAATTTCAAAGGTGGAACATAAATTAGTATGACCTTTTAAAGTCATGGGCTCACTGAAAACGTCGGCATTTGTACTCACAGCATCTGTTACAAGCCATTCATTCTTTCTGTTACTATTTTGTGCACAAATAACAATGTTATCTTGCTCAGCAAATCTGATTTAGCCTGAACGTGAGTGACTAAAAGCCACAGTGCCCCAAGTTGTAAAACACTTTCTGAGAGAAATGTCTTAGTTGACTCATAAAACATTTTGAAGAAGGCAAAATTTTAAAGAAAAATCAAAAATAGAACCAGACATGTTGAACTCACAATTTTGTTGTTGTTGTTGTTGTTGTTGTTGTTGTTGTTGTTGTTGAGCAATGGTAATTTATCTTCCAAGATTATCCATAAAATAATGCTAAGGGTGGAATCCGCCTGTCCAAACACTCCTAAGGGAAACACAGAGGTGGCCAGGACTCAGAAAGACCTCATTATGCTAACACCCATTGCACTTTCACTGGCTTTTACCTGTGCATTCAAAAGAAAACTTTCAACTTTTAAAATCATTTTGCCTTAAAATATTATTTCATCTGTTTCAATACAATCATTGCTTAGAGGATCATTTTTCTCCCAAAACTTCAGCTCAGCGCATTGAGAATTAATGACACAGGATGTAATTGAAACAGTCTTTGGAGAAACTTCCAGAGGTATTGTGAAGACTTCAGCATACTCTCCCCAGCAAAACTAATTGATTAAAATCAGTTGTTGCTGTTTTCTTTTTTAAGTAAAACAAAAAAGAAGGTTTATATACATTTAAACCCTCTGGTAATTATCCTAAGATTACAAAAAAAAAAAAGAAACACTTTTAATTAGAAAATACTACTATATTTTAGCAAAAACATTGAAAGTCTGTGACATTATACTCAAAGGAGGGGGTTCCCTCTCTTGTCAGTCCCTAGTCATCCTCTCAGCTCATCTCTCTAAGCTTCTGGTCTACAACTGTCGTTTCATCCTGCTGGTATCTTTCAGCCATCCCTACCCAGATTATGGAAGCAATATTAGGGCAGATACCATGGAAAACTGGAACTCCTCTCCCCCATCAGCTAATGGCATAAGGTGAGTACTGTACAGAAGGTGTGACAGGCTAGTAGGACAAGACCTATCATTCCCCTTCCACAGTCACAAAGATCAGGGGCTGCCACCAAGGTGTACTCATTCAGCAGGCATAGCAATACACACTGTATAATCCCAGCATTCAAAAGGTTTGGGGGGGGGGGGTGGTCACGAGTTGGAAAACAACCTGACCCACATGGTGAGTTCCAGGCCAACCAGCAACACAAAATGCCAAATATGAGAACGGGGAGGGGAGGAGAGAGGTGAGGGGAGGGGAAGAGAGGGGAGAGAGCAAGAAAGAAAGGAGGGAGGAGGGAAATAACTCAAATGGAAAACACACTAAAAGGGCCAAAAGGTTTGAGCTGGTAGTTAAAACAATCTTAAATTTTGAATTGTAGAACAATAGAGACTACGTACTCTGAGGAGATTAAGAACAGAAAGAAAAAAGGATGAAAAACAGAGCCTCAGAAATGTGGAGTATCATTAATCTCACTAACAAGTTATAATTGAAAGTATCAGGAAAAAAGGAAGGAAAAAAAGAAGGAGACCCAAAGTACCCAAACATAAAATGACCCAAAATTTCCTACAGTTAATGAAAAATGCTACCCTACATCTACCCAAGAGTTCCAGGTAGGGCAACAAGTCCCAGGTAGTGTAAACATGAAAGCCCTGCCTTCAGATCCATCATAGCAAAATGCTGAGAGACAAAGTTTTCAAACAAGAGAAAGATGACATAGTAGGGTGGAATCGCAGTAAAATTAAGAGCTGACTTTGCTATCTAGACAGTGTCAGTAGAAAGCAGAGAACCGAACAGAGTAGTGAAGTAAAGACTGTCAGCCAAGAATCCTGCAGACAGTGAAATGATTTTGCAAAAATGAAGGTAAATTAAAGATACTATCAGGGGACACAGAGGGTGCCTCCCCAGACTCTCGAGTCTGTGGGAGCCATATGCAAGCATTCACCAGCCCAAACCAGGCCTGAAATGGCAATGGAGACAAGATAGCTGAGCAGGGGCAGAAGATTCTAACCTTGGCCAGCAGTGGATCTCCAGCCAAGCTCCTATCCTACGCCATGCAGCCAGGGTGGACTAACGCAGCCAGACACACCAACTAGGAGTTTGCCAGCCTATGGGCCCATGCAGTTGGGTACTGTAATGATCTCCTTGTGATGAGGAAGCATGGCCCAGCCCTGCATCACACCGACCTGAGTGAGACAGGGAGATCCACATGCAGGCCCAGAGCTGCCCACCCAGGGCTCTGAAGAACACTAGCCCACCCGGTACCTTGCAGCACCAGCCAGTAGGCCACTATTAGAGTGAGCAGAGGTATGGTATAGTGTCTTATGGGAGAGGGAGAGAGAGAGAGAGAGAGAGAGAGAGAGAGAGAGAGAGAGAGAGAGAGGGAGGGAGGGAGAGAGAGATGGAGGGAGGGACGGGGGGGGGGGAAGAAAATAGTTTAGGTCCTATAGACAGAGGCAAATCTGAAGAGACAAGAGAGGAGGGGAGCTGGCTGAGACAGTAAGGGAGCTGACCCCTTGACCAGTGGCAACACACAGGAAAGAGAGCCCTTCACTTTGTCTGGGCAGCACAGCAGAGATGACACTATTGATGAGAGCACAGATGAACCAACTCTGAGGATGTAAGTGTGGGAGATCTAGC
Source organism: Peromyscus eremicus (assembly GCF_949786415.1). Taxonomy (NCBI): domain Eukaryota; kingdom Metazoa; phylum Chordata; class Mammalia; order Rodentia; family Cricetidae; genus Peromyscus; species Peromyscus eremicus. The sequence continues at coordinate 28,987,692 of NC_081430.1, read as the reverse complement.
CCCACCCCTCCATCTGCCACATAGCTACATGGGCTGGGGAGAGACGCTCTTCTCCCACCCATCAATGCCTGGGGTAGATAAGAGCACTGGCCCAAATAAGAGCAGGAGCGTTGTCCCTGACCCCCACCAGTTGCAACACTTGGGAGAGCAGGCCCTGCACCCCACCAGGGCAGTACAAGAAAGCCAGCTGTGTTAGCAGAGGTGTGGGGGAGCCAGCCCTGAAATCATGACTATGGGACAGCTGTCCCCATTACTCATCTGCCTTGTGGCAGCATAGACAGAGAAGTAATGGAAGAATATGGATAGCAATCCACAGAATCTGCTTAATGGACAAAGGAATTTATTTGGAAAAGAAAATTCACAGCCGGGCGGTGGTGGCACATGCCTTTAATCCCAGCACTCAGGAGGCAGAGCCAGGTGGATCTCTGTGAGTTCCAGGCCAGCCTGGTCTACAGAGTGAGATCCAGGACAGGCACCAAAACTATGCAGAGAAACCCTGTATGAAAAAAATAAAAAACAGAAAGAAAAGAAAAGAAAACTCACAAGACAAAAAAGAGGAATTTGTTACAGGATCCTGGAGGGGTAAGGCACAGTCCAACGCTGTTCTCTTTTTTTTTTTTTTTTTTGGTTTTTCGAGACAGGGTTTCTCTGTGTAGCTTTGCGCCTTTCCTGGGACTCACTTGGTAGTCCAGGCTGGCCTCGAACTCACAGAGATCCGCCTGGCTCTGCCTCCCGAGTGCTGGGATTAAAGGCGTGCGCCACCACCGCCCGGCCAACGCTGTTCTCTTGAGAGATCTGCTCTGGTCTATCCCAGCATCCAAAACCATGAGGTAGTGAAGAGAGAGCCACATGCATGCATCCCAGGTCTTAAGGGTCCACCCCCCACAGCAGCCACACCCCAGGGGCATGTACTTCAAGGTCATAGACAGGTGTAACAGTTATCTGCTACCTCACTAGAGGTGGTGTTTCAGGGCGTGGAGAGAACAGCTACCCACTACAGAGGAGAGTTCCCCACCCCCAGCCCATCAACACCTGAGGCAGGTAGGAGAGCTGGACCTGTGGTTATAAGTGTGGGAGAGCCATCCCTGACTCCCACCATCTGCAACTCTTAAGAGAACAGGCCCTGTATCTCTCCAGGATAGCACATTTGAGCCAACACTGTTAGTGCAGGTGTGGGAGAGCTAGCCCTGAAACTGTGACCATGGGAGAGCTGTCCCCATTACCCATCTGCTTGTGGCAACAGAGGCAAGGGAGAAGTGCCCTCCTCCCCCACCACCACCCATCAATATCAGAGGCTGATGGAAGAGATGTCCCTATGGTTATAAGAGTGGGAGATCCACCCCTGAGCCCCACCAGCTGAAACACTTGGGAGAGCAGGCCTTGCACTTCCCCAGGGTAGCACAGTAGAGCCAACACTTGTTAGCTCGGGTGTAGGTGAGTCAGCCCTGAAGTCGTGAGCATGGGAGAGCTGTCCCCATTTCCCATCTGATGAACCAGCCCTACAGCTGCCCAGGCCCAGAACCAGGCTTATAACTTGGCCTGCCCCAACATTCACCCCATCTATGGTCTGCTGGGGCACGTGAAGGGACTTGACCCACAGACCCAAAGCTACAGGACCTCCACAACACAAGGTGGTAGTGGGATCTCCAGGAAGAGTCCTAGTAGGGGCCCAGCATCAAATGTGTAGTGGAGACCAGGGGCCTCAAACCAGACCAATGACTCTTTCAAAGAACACATGCAAGTAGAGATATGTGGACAAAGGGGTACATGGTGTGACTAATAGGGTCACACTGTAGCTTCCATGAAAAGATTTTTAATTCTTTCCCTTTTTAAAATTTTTCTCATTTTATTTTCTTCCTTTTTTTCTCTCTTGAATTTTGTTATGTGAGGAGTAGGGGGTACATAGGAGGAGGGCAGATGCAAAGGGACAGGGAATGAATGGGATCAAGATACATGAAGTGAAAAACATATAGAATAAATAAAAATAAGTACATAAATGAAAAAAAATAAAGATGCTAATCAGGAATACAGATTGTTGCTAGTATATCTGCCATACAGGAAACACTAAAAGAAAGTTTGCAAATGATTCAGAAGATACATGGTAAATATTTGGAAAATGAAAGAATTAATTCCCATGAACTTCCTTCATATGATCAGTATGTACAATGACACTGTTTGGTTTAATGAACTATCCAAAGGGGAATGGTAAAAAAAAAAAAAAAAACCTTATTTAAGATGATTATTTCATTAACTATTTCATGTTTGTAAAACAGATTTTAAGGTGTTTTTAAATTCTAAAGCATACCAACTGTTATGAGATAAAGTATACCCCCTAAAATTCGTAAGTTGTAGACTGGGCCATCTCCCCAGTCCCCAGATAGCATAGTCTTTTAAGGGATATAGAAAACAATCAAATGCTACCCAGTGCTTCTGAATGTGACCATATTTGGAGGTAATCTTCAAAAAAATTTTAAACTAGACTGAGTCTTAGGGTGAAGACCCAGATCCAGGATGGCCTTAGAAGAAGAGAAAGAGATAGAAAGATTCACAAGCAGTTATCTTCCTATATCATTCTCCACCTTACGTATTGAAGCAGGGTCTCTCACTGGAATTCAGAGCTCACTAGTTCAGCTAGCCACCTTGCTCTCAGAATCCTCTGCCTCTGTCTCCTTAATGCTGCAATCACCGACAGGCATCATGCCCACAGGGCAGTTACATGAAAGATGGGGATTCGAACCCTTGTCCTCATGCTGAACCATCTCCCTGTTCCTATTCATGACAAATTTTTGTCCAAGAAATTTTAATGTCATCTCATTCCTACAAGAATATAAAGTGGTTATACAAATCATTTACTGATATAATTCATAAAGAAATTTACTTTAAAACAACTTTTGATGCACATATGATCTTACCAGTTATTGCACATAAAAGTAAAGTTATATACTAGTGAGATGGGTGTGCCTGCCTATCTAATAGGACCCAAAGATAAGCTAATGTGATACCTACATGTTGAGGAATTAGAGGGGTTTTTTTTTTCACAATTAAACCTTTATGTCTCTGTAAGAGTAGTAAAAACATCAGAGATCCTAACATACAATAGTCCTCGATCTGAGCTGAAGTGTTTCAGGACTTGTCTGTTGACCACAGCCTGGTGTAATGACATGCTCAGTGCAAAGTCTATATGCCAGGCATTGAGAACCAAGGTTGCTGGGAAGTCACACAATACAACATACACAATTGCTTCTGGAAACACTTGAGATTCATTATACATGTGACTTCCAGTTGAGTTTCGGTCACTGAATTCAGAAACCTTTCAATCTTGTCAGTGTTTTATGTTCCCACACACAGTCACACTTAGTCACGCACCCCACGTGGGGACAATACCCACAGGTCAAAAAGCGTCAGCTGCCTAGCCTCTGCCACTTTGCTCTGGCATCCCTAGCAAACTAACATGCCCATAAATAAAAATTTGAAGACAATTCAAATTTTTCTGAATCAGGAATTACAAATGTTCAAGATACTTTAAAATCTAATCAAGTGCCTTGATTTGCTTGAAGCGGTCTGAGATTCTAAGTACATATGTGCAAAGCTCATAGTATATAACAAAACAAATAATATCATAAACCAATGCTTATTGTTTTAAGTCTTACTATCATTATTAAGGTATATGAAAACTTGAGTGTTCATCTCTGAAGTATAACAGATTCCTGATGTGAATCAAGGAGAAACATTACTTAGAAGAAAAAGTATGAACAAATACCAAAATCCTTTTTTATGTGTATCTGTGTGTACATGTTCATGTACAAACATGCATACATTTGGAAGTCAGAGGTTAATGTTGGGTATCTTCCTCTATCATTCTCAACCTTACTTTAGAGGATCTCATCAACATGGCTAGAGCGGCGAGCCAGCAAGCCCTAGTGGACCCATCTCCACTTCCCGGAAGTGGGATTACCAATTGTACTGTCAGCATCAGCTACTGCAGTACTGAGGATCTTAACTCAGGTCCTCATGCTTGTGTGGCAGTCATTTTATCAACTGAGCCATCTCTCCATTCCCCCAGATACTAGAGTCTTCCAGGGGCTATAGAGAACAACCAAATACAACCACCATCAACAAAACCAACAGTTCTGGAAGGTTTACAATAATACAAAACACTCCTCTAAGCACACTTAATACACTGATTGATTTAACAAGATATAATTATGTTCATACTTAGCTGGGGAGCAGAGAGACTATGAAACTTGTTCAGAGTCACACAACGAAAGTGTTAACCAAGGGCATACTCTTGTTTACGTATTCTTTAACCACTATGCTATGTGTCTATCTATTCTGCCAGTGATTAAGATTATATGTCGCTCTTCCAGAGGACCTGAGCTTGATTCCAAGCACCTATGTGGCAGCTCACACCTCTCCAGCTCCAAGGGACCTAGTACCCTCTTTTACGATAAAGGTTTAAGTTTTTCAGAGGAAAAATACATTGGATCCAATTATATGTTACTTTGAATTTTTAATTCCCAGCTTTAAAACAATTTTCTAAACATCAAGTTTTCTGTAAAGGAAGGACCCATTTGTCTTCTTCTCCTTATAAATATATAAAACATATTTACCAACAAATAAAATACTAGACTTCACTGCTCATTGTCAAGATGGTTCTGGCAGCACCACAGAACTGCCGCAGACAGCACCCGTTCAGCTTCACAGAATCCCACAAAACCGTTCGACAGTTTCTTGATCTGCTCATCGTGATTTGCCAGATGCATCCAGTCTTTAATGTTATGTTTAACTTTTTAAAAGGAAAAAAAACACCCTAAGGAAAGTACATTTGGATGCTATTGCATTTGTGCATCAACATCTTTTATGTTTTAAGTAAGTATTTTGTGAGAGACAGAACTTTCAGTTTGCTTCATAAATAACAGTGAATATAAAATGAAATCTATTGCTGTAGTTTGGCCATATGCTGTTTGGAGCCATGTTAAGCATATTTGACAGGAATTTTTACCTTGCCAGGTGTGGTTATATGTACAATCCTAGCATTCAGGAGGAGGATCAAGGGGTCAAGGCCAACCTCACTTACATAGCAAGACCCTACCTTCAAAAACAAAGTGAAAATGATGTTTCTTTAAAGTAAGGAATCTTGTTTTAAACAGTCTATACATATATCTATTCATATCTATTCTGCCTACCAGTGGATTAAACACAATGTTATGAAAATGTTGGTAGAGCCAACATTACCTAACTCTTTCTTAGTTTTGCCATTATCACACTTTCTCAGAATTAGCTTTCTAACAATTTTTGCTACATTTATGTGTGTGTGTGTGTGTGTGTGTGTGTGTGTGTGTATACACATGTGCACATGCCACCATACACATATAGTAGTCACAGGACAACTTGTAGGAGTTGGTTCTTGCCTTCCTCCTGTAGGTCCAAGGAATCTAACTCAGGTCATAAAGCTTGGAGGCCAGGGCCTTTACCTGATGAGTCATCTTGAGGTTTCAAATCTATGTTTCTAAGATGATTTATTTATTATGTATACAGTTGTAACACAAATTGCTAAATGGTCTTATTAATAGAAAACCTGGAGCCAATATTGGGGTGAATGCTGAAAGATCAAAGAAACAGAACAAGCCACAGCCAACCTCACCTCATCAACTCCTCAGCCAATCCTGTTTCCACGAATCCTCAGACTGAAAGCCTCTGAGTTCTCACCCCTGAGGGTCTCAGTTGAATTGCTTAAAAAGCTTCTAGTTCCTGGTCCTCATGTCTTATATACCTTTCTGCTTTCTGCCACCACTTCCTGGGATTAAAGGCATGTGTCCTTCCCAAGCAAAGACATGAGATTTCAAGTCCTCTGCCACCACTGCCTGGCTCTGTCTACAGTATGGCCTTGAACTCACAGAGATCCAGATGGATCTCTGCCTCCTGAGTAATAGGATTAAGGGTATGTGTCACCACTGTCTAGCCTCTATGTCTAATCTAGTGGTTGGCTCTGTCCTCTGATCCCCAGATAAGTTTTATTTGTTAGAGCACAAATAAAATATCACCACATACAGTGTTCTGCCTGCATGTATTCACACACCAGAAAGGGCACCAGATCTCATTATAGATGGTTGTGACCACCATGTGGTTGCTGGGAATTGAACCTCTGGAAGAGCTGACAATGCTCTTAACCTCTGAGCCATCTCTCCAGCCCCTCTAATCTATTTTAAAGAGTTTGGTTTTTTTTCTAAAGTTCTTTCCAAGACATATGGAACCTATGTTGTACAATAGGATCTATAAAGAAATTAGAAAATCTTGCTCGCTTATGATTCTAAGTCCTAACCTCTAATAACTTTCCCCGCCCCTTTTTCAGGTGTTGAATTTTGCCCATAACAGTTGAAAGTTTTCACTTATTTTATGCAGTAGGCACACTCCCGGGGAAGTCCAGCATTAGCATCCCTATGGCTTCCTCTCCCTTTGAATGTGGCTAGAGTACCGACTGACTTCTAATAGAAGATAGATGGCATGACGAATGTCACTTCAAAAGTTATTCTGTAAGACTATAACTTCTGTCATGGGTACCCATTCGCTTTTTTTCTTACCTTGGAAATGCTGAGGGAAGATAATTACATGAGGAAGGCAGACCAATGGAGAGATGTAATTGGCAGGACAATGACGGGAACCTCCAGTCAACAGCCAATGTGGAACTAAGGTGCTGATCCAAAAGTCTGTGAGGAATTGGAACCTGACAACAACCGTATGAACAGCTTGGGAGTGACATACGGCCCAGACTACAGTTTGGAACCTTCAGAGACTTTGAGCTCCCAACTAAACTACCCAAATTTCTGACCTGAAAGATTGTGAGATAATGGGGTTTTTTTTAAGCTACAAAATAAGGGATTCATTTCTTATTCAGCATAAGATTACTTCATTAGTAGTCACAATCTGATCACATTATTGGTAGGTTGTAGAGTTGTAGAGCAGGGACTGGTTGGAGGAACTAGATCCATGGGGATGTGCCTGTGCAGGGTCTGGGAGAAGGTCTTCCTCCCTCAGTTAATCTTTCTAGGATACACCCTCACAGACTCACACAAAGTGTACCTCTTACTTAATTCTAGATTCAATCAAATAGACAACCAAAGATAACCATCACACACTGAAAACTAAATTATGAAGCCAGGTGGTGGTGGCACATACCTTTAATCCCAGCACTCAGGAGGCAGAGACAGATGCATTTCTATGAACTGGATGCCAACCTGATCTACAGAGTATGTTCTAAAAGAGCCAGGGGTACTCACAGAGAAACTTTGTCTTGAAAAAGTAAAAACAAAAAAAATATGATACTGAGAAACTTAGAACATTAAAATCAAGATAGATATTATTTTACTAGGCTTTCAGATATTTTTAACTGAACATGATTGGATAAAAACAGGTTTCTCCCTCAAAGTTTGCATGTGACTAAAGGAATCACCAAGGCTTAATTTTTTTCCTGAACAATTATGAAACTTTCCATTTTTAAATGGGAAGAAAACTTACTTTGAGAACATGCTGTGCAGTGGTTTGAATGAAAATGGCCCCCATAGTCTCATAGGGAGTGGCATTATTAGGAGGTGTGGTCCTTGTTGGAGGAAGTGTGTCACTGGGAGTGGGCTTTGAGGTTTCAGAAGCTCAAGCCAGGCCCAATGTCACTCTCTGTTCCTGCTGCCTACCAATCTAGAGGTAGAACTCTCAGCTCCTTCTCCAGGATCATGTCTGCATGCATGCTGCCATGCTTCCCACCATGATGATAATGGACTAAACCACTGAACTTTAATCCAGCCCCAACTAAATGTTTTCCTATATAAGAGTTTCCATGATCACAGTGTCTCTTCACAGCAATAGAAACCCTAACTAACACATGTTGTTTCCTCAAAACGTGATTGATGACATAATTATTTTTAAGATGATAATCAGACCATACTATAGTACCAAGTTCTTGGGCTGACTACATAGCCACATCCCAAGTCCATCTTCAGGTTTCTCTAATTTCAGTGTCTCTCTTCTAAAGAACCTCATTTCAAAGCCCTAAGTTTTCAGAAAAACAGAGCTAACCAAATTATAGCTAAGAAATCTAGCTCATAAAGTGCATGAAAATTTTTCCTTCTGAACTATCAAGGCCAATAACTAACCTCTGGCTTCAGTTGCCCCAATGAAGGCCCAATCAAAAAAGACAAGGTTTTAGGATCAGCAGGTAGTTTCTCGTATATTCTATAAGTAGAAGGAGAGGATTTCAAGGTTTAAATAGCTCTTCCTGCAACCCTAAGAGAGCTGGAAGGAGCAACAAGATTGCAGATAATAAGGACAATGTGCCCTCTCCCTAGCTTCTGGTCAGACAACAGTGGTAAATAAAACAGAGGCGACCCCCTCTTTCACAATATTCCATGAGCCTTAGGTGTAGGAGTGTTTTGTAGATGTATTCATTGGGACTGGGCTCCACGACACTGCATTTTGATTGGTTGTGGTTTTCTGTAGTGGTCTCCGTCTGTTGCAAAGAGAAGTTTCCTTGATGAAAGGTGAGGACTGCACTTACCTGTGGGTCTAAGGACAGATGTTTAGATTGTCCTTAGGGATTATGCTAATTTAGTAAAGTAGAAATTAGAGATTCTCCTCAAATTCCCATGGTTTCACTAGCCCTGAGTAGTTAGCTAGGTTTCCAGGACCAGGCATGGTTCCTCTCTTGTTGAGCATGTCTTAAGTTCAACTAACAGAGACGACATGAATGGGCTTGCCAAAGTGGACAAGGGAAAGCCCTCAAGGCCTCAACTATACAGAAAGAATTGTAGACAACTGAAGAATGCTGGGATTGGAAGAAATAATCTTCCATAGGGAAAAGAACACCAATTAGTTATCCAGTACCAAATATTCAGCTCTGAAAAATATATGTACAGGTAACATTATACAGACTGAGCAAGTCATATTTAGGAATATACATGCATATATACATATATATGGGGGGGTGTTTGTGTGTGTGTGTGTGTGTGTGTGTGTGTGTGTGCGCGTGTGTGTTGGCAATAACAATTAATGAAAAGAGAGGCCATGAATTTGAAAAAGACCAAGGAGGGGTTTGGAGGAAGGAAAGGGAAAGTAATTTTTAATTAAAAAAAAAAAAAAACAGAGCCCAAACCTGTTCCCCATGATGGATTACCCCACCCAGCCTTAATACAGGGGAGGATCTCTGTCCTGCCTGAACTTGATTGCCATGCTTTGTTCAAGCCCATGGGAGGCCTGCCCCTTTCTGAATAGAGATGGAGGAGGAGTGGAAGGGGGGAGGAGTAGGTGGGAGGGGGAACAGGAGAGGAGGGAGGAGAAACTATGGTTTGATATGAAAAATCAATGAAAAACTGTTAATAAAATAAAGTAAAAATTTTTTTAAAAGATGCCAATTCCAGTATTATGTAATCAGGGATGGTGAAGTTTTACTATGTAGGCACAATAAGATAAATAATATTTTAGGCACAACCTGAAATTCACCAAACAAGATAGAAAAACACTTCATAGGCAAGCAGAAGTACTTTGAAATCTTTTCCCATCTCCCTTCACCACTTTCTGGAATATTACCTACATAGCCAGGTAACACTCAGAGGTGCTTTTCTGATCAGGAACAGCTAACTGTGGTGTTTTGGTGTTTAGCCTCACCTCAGTACTTGATGACTACTTCCTTCCCCCTGGTAGAGATCACAGTCCTGAACACTAGGGCAATGGGATGGGTTCCTGAGAAAAGGAAGATAATGCAAGGAGACTTTGCACGAAGCACAGGGTTTATGGGAACTTACCGAACAGAAACACCAGTAGGGAGATAAACTTACTAACAGGCAGGCTACAGTGGCAATGAACTTCACCCGGGGCCGGCACAGGCCGACTGGACAAGTGGCACTTAACTCTCTAGAGCGCTTTCTGCAGAAAGGGGCCTTTGTAAGTCGATGGCACGTGCAGCTGTTACCGGCGGTCAGGGACTGGGCTAGGCATTTTCAGGATTTTAGCCACTTACTCAAGGAACTGAAATAAGTGCTCACGTATGTCACAAACTAGCAGGGAACTTTATTCAAAAGCAAAACGTTCTCACAGAGCAGAAAGAAATAGACTGTCAAGAGCTACAGTGGACCACAAGAATGAACGGGCACTTAAGGGACTCAAATTATTGCCTCAGGTTTCCTCTTACGGGATTCAAGAGGAGGAGGAGTTTAGTTGATAGAGGGTATAGTGTGAGTGGTTCTCTATTTTGATTGACAGGCTTGTGTGTTTATTTCCATTGTTTAAAGCAAGCATGCATGCAGCTGAAACAGGTGGTGGTCCCAGGTTGCTAAGAGGCTGTCAAGGGCTTCATTAGCAGCCCAAACCAAGAGGAGTTCCATGTTGCTAAACTATTCCTTATAAATTATACGCAAGGATGTCATCAACTCACTAGCTCACTTTCCCCTTGTGTCAGCAGCATTCCAAAGAACAGCTGACTTAGCATATATGCAGGAGGCAGGGTCCCTCTACAGATGATGTCAGCTTGCTCGGTCTCCACTAGATTCTGATGACTAATCTGTACATTCAGTCTTCGTCTTCTTGCTTGACAGGAGCCTTGGAAAACAGAAAGGAGAATTTCAGAGACATGGTATTTGAGCTCTCAGAAATCATACACATCCATCTTGCTTTTTGGGCAAACCTTTTCTAGGACATAAAAGTCCTAGCCTCTCCTTGTTTTAGACAGCATGTGCTTCTCAGCATTTTTGTTTCTGTGTCTGGCATCCTTCCTAACAATTTTCCTAGTCCTTTGTGGATCTGTCATCAAGGTATGCTGCCCAAACCTTCTACGGAAATTACAGAAATTCCTATATCATCCCTCTAAGAGACCAGTTTCTTCCTCTCCCTACCCCAGGGCTTAACTCTACTGTGCTTCAATGATGGCACCATGATTCTCAGTCTAGTTCTAGGAACACTCCATCAGTTCCCATGACTCCCTTCAAAATCTCTTTCACTTAAATCATGTCTCCTTACTTTCTTCTATGTGAAATTTTAAAACAATTTCGCATTTACAACATTGGAAATGCTACTTTTTTCAACTTTCCAAATCAAACCCAAAACACAATTTTGATCACCAAAATTATTTTTAATGGCAGGACGCTGGCATTCACAGAAGGTGGTGTTGTGGGAGATTGTACTTTCAAAGATTTCTGTAAAAGGCAACTTCCCCAAAAGAAAAAATAAAACATGACATCTTCAGGAAAATGCCTAGAACTAGAAATCTTTGTTGATCAGAATAAGGCAGGCAGAGAAAGACAAATGCCTCATGTTTTCTCTCATGAGCATAAACCAGGAGCTGAGGTTTAACAGTAGGGGGATGTCATGAAACATTAAAAAAAAAAAAAAAAAGGATAGTGAGAGGAAGAGGTCTTGAGGGGAGTTGGCAGTAGAACACACGTGACATAAAAAGAGAAGATGGACTACGTGTGGGGAGGAAGAGGACCAGCAAGAAGTGGGCAGAAGAATGACCAGAGAGGGAGGGAGAGGAACAAAGATGAAATGTGTGTGTGAAATGCTGTAAGGAGGAGCTAGAGAAACGGCCTATCAGTAGGGAACACTGATAGATGATGTCGTTCTGTGTGCTGTAAAATATGTTGCTCTGATTGGTTGATAAATAAAGCTGTTTGGCCAATGGTGAGGCAGAATAGGGTTAGGCGGGACAGTCTAACTAGAGCGGAGGAAGGAGAAAGGCAGGACAGAGGAGACGCTGTCAGCTGCTGCCATGAGAAGCAAGATGTAAAGATACCGGCAAGCCATGAGCCATGTGGCAAAGTGTAGATTTATAGAAATGGGTTAATTTAAGATGTAAGATCTAGCTAGTGAGAAGCCTGAGCCAATAGGCCATACAACTCATAATTAATATAAGCCTCTGTGTGTCCATTTGGGTCTGAGCGGCTGCGGGACCACAAGGACGCTGGAGCTGGGTGGGCAGAGGAAAATTTTCAATTATAGAATACTTGTTTTTGCAGAGGACTATGGCTTGGTTCCCAGCACCTGATCCTGTGCTTGTAGCTCAAGCCATCCATAACTCCAGTCCCAGGGAGATCCAATTCCCTCTTCTGGCTGCCTTGGGCACCAGGCATGCATATGATATACATACATACATACATACATACATACATACATACATGCAAGCAAAACACTTATACATGTAAATTTCAATTCAATTAAATTTTAAAACCCATGAAGAAATCCATTACCTTGTATGCTTACTTAAAAACAAATAAATGAGGACATCCCAGCCCAACATATTAAGAAACGTTGAACATCATCACTATGTGTGTTATATTCTCCATAACACATGGAAAGAATTCTTCTGGTGAGAAGCAAAAGCCACAAGCACAGGATCAGTAAGCCTGGTGACATCGGGAGTCCTGGTTGGATGATTCTGTAGCTCTGTGCCTTCCCGATGTTAAATTAAGCTTTACTGAATCTCCTGCCATCCCCTAAACCAATGCTCTCTCTTAATCACCTAAGCAGAGTTCCTACACATAATTTCCCTTGGCCTTTCCTGGGAAGGTGATAGCTTCACGGCCAGGGCAGCGGAGTTTTGTCAAGCAGCAAACGCATCCGCTCTGTGTCAAGGAACCTCGCATTGCATAAGGATGTTTTCCTAATAAAGATGCACTCTGGACAGCTGTGCTGCACTTTCGCCATGCAATTACTTCAGTGGGTTATTCCGTGCCCTCTCATTCCTCAAGCTTGAGCTAGGTTTCTCTGCAAACACTCTCACAGCAAGCACATAGTGGCCCCTGAAGAGAAAGCAGAGTCAAGTTGCTAATGTCCTGACTTCTCACTAACAGGAATGGGGATACTGACTTGAATTTAAAAAAAAAAAAAAAAACAGTAAATAAGAGCATGAAAGATTAAGCAAGGAAACTAGTCATTTGAAGAGCAAAAATATAACATTTGAGTAATATGAGAAAGGATATTAATTAGAGATAAGTAAATAAGTTAAAACTTTTCTAGTTGAGAAGTAAAAGTCCTATTGATTTTCTATTGCAGCAACAATGTCTTATCTGGCCCTCTGTGGATCCTCTCTGTGTCTCATTGTGCTGAACTTGAACGGCCAGCCAGAGCTGCCATCTCATCCGAGATGGGGCTCTTTCCCAGCCTCTCAGCTACTGGCAGAACTCATTTCCTTGCGGTTGTGTGACTGAAGCTGGCACTCACTTGCTGTCAGCCCCAAATTGCTCTCTTCTCCAGAGGCCACCCTTGGGTCCTTGTCATGTGACCTTCTTCTTTGAAGACACAGCAGCCTAAATTCTGCTGTGGGATATTCCTCTTGTGCACTGTAAAGATTTGTCACTGGAACTGGTTCAATAAAACGCTGATTGGCCAGTAGCCAGGCAGCAAGTTAGACAGGACAACCAAACTGAGGAGTGGGATGAAGAAGGGCAGAGTCAGGGAGACATGAGCAAGCTGTACAAGAAGCAAGTGCCAGAGGACTGACTGGTAAAGCCACGGCCATGTGACAATACATAGATGAACAGAAATGGGTTCATTTAAATGTAAGAGCTAGTTAGTAATAAGTCTGAGCCATAGGCTGAGCATTTTGTAATTAATACACGCTTTTGTATGTTTCTTTGGGACCAAGTGGTCAGGAAAGAAAAACTCCGCCTCTGCTTACATAATTCTTGAAGGCTAGTAAAATTTTTTCCAGAAAAGTCCAGTCAGTCCCTCTTTTGAAGGGCTCGCCTGTAAAAGACAAGCACATCTGAGATGATGTATCTTTTATTAACTAAGAGTCAACGGATTAGTGACCTAGGCACTAGAATCCTGACCACATTATACATGGGTCCATCTATCCCCAAAAGGAAGGTCCGACACAGAGACCACAGAAGTTATTAACCAACAGAGATAAATGTTAAAAACAGAGGAACAGACACACTACTTAAGTATGTATTTCATCTTTTTACAACCAAAAGACAGCTATGCATCACTTGCTTTTGAGGAATGTACCTGGGCAGAAAGACAGACTGACACCTATCAAGTTTTCACAAAATCTTGTTAAGTTTATTCACATCATTGTGATAAGACCAAAGGATAAACGTGTAGGGGGCATGTGAAGTCCTGAGTGAGTGTGTATCATTTGATGTGAGCACAGTCATGTCAAGGACCCCAAATCCTCAGCCCCATGAAAGTGACAAAGCCTAGGTGAGGCCCAGAGGGGTGGCAACTCTTCCTCTGGTCCATGAGGGGATACTGACAGTGTGTGCAGAAAGTGTCCGCTGTACCTTTCTTCTCCTGGATGTTTACAGCCTGAAGACTGCTCCCCTGCAGAGACTGCTCCTAGTGAGATTAGCTAAACCTGCCTCCTATTCAGCTGTACACCGTTAACCCCACCTCCTTGTTCAGATGGATGCAGTAACCCACCTCCACATTCAGCTGTACACAATAAACACACTGGGCTTCCATCAGAGAGTTCAGGCCATCAGTCTCAGACTTTCTGTGTACCTACGTCTGTTGTTTCTTTAGGGTCTGTTATTTCTTCATTCCATTGATTCCGTTGTTGCCCATAGTCGGGGTTCTAGGACCCAAGCTATGCAAGCATGCAGCACAAAGAAAGGCTGTTCTAGTAACTGTGTCTGTCAATCAATAAACCATATGATTTAATTCTATTTTATGTATCATCGGAAGCTCTAAACACCATTAATTCTTCATCCATTGTTCACTTAACTTTCTAATAAGTCTCTCCTGGATTTCCTCCTACATTATGAGTTGGGTTTTTTCCCCATTTGTTTGTTTTTGGTTTTGTTTATATAATATAAGACATTATGCTATTATTGAAATTTGAATTACAGGAGGTATAATGAAAAAATCGCACCTTCCTAGGTTTGTGTTGCTAGTCTCTGCTTTGTTCAGATTGTCTTGATGGGTAAATTCTTCTTTTCCTCTGTGTACTCCTCCTGGATGATTTCATCCATGGCTGCGACTTTAACTACCTCCTCAAACACGAGCTAATGAATCTCACATACACATTCATTGCTCTGACATCCCTACTAAGCACCACACATAGGTCCAACCCTTCATGGATATTTCCAACTGCTGACTCCTCAGGACATTTAATTTAATAAATTTGAATTCTAATTTATTATTTGCAACAGCAAAACCTTTCCTTTTCCCAAGCCTCCTTCAGTTGATGCCCCTGCTCTTCCCTTAGCAATAAAAGTTGGAAAGGGTACCGTGGAGCAGACATGAGAAGGACTTTTCAAAACTCACAAGATCAGGCATTGGGGATGAGCCTTGGTAAACAGAGGGGAAGCTGTTTATGCTAACCCCACTTAGCAAGTCTTGAGAAAACTGGATTTTTACAAAGATGTCTACAGACAGGCCTGGAAAAGATTCAGGCACCTGATTAACATTTGTTCACACCAAGACTCAGTCAGACTCAGAGAATCCCTGATCAGGTGAGGATTGCTCTTTTGCATAGCATGGTCAGGGAGGAACTTTCTGTGAAACAGTTGAGTCCTGAGCCATCCTGGTATATCTGGAACAAAAGCATTTCAACTAGAAAAGGCAATAGCAGAGGACCTGGGAAGAAAAGGGCAGCCAGTGTGGTAAAGAGCTTGAAGAAAGAGGACTTTGCATCCACCGGGAGACAGGGAGAGGGAGTAGATAGAACTTGCAAAGCTTTCCCAGAATTTTGTGTTTTACTCTGAATGAGAAAGGGGACAAGAACATTTAATTGTGTTTTACAATCTTCCTCTGGCTGCACTGTGGAGAGCAGGTAGCAGGCATAGGAAGAATCTAGGCGAATACTGACCGGCATGCTTCACAGTGATCCAGATGAGAAGTGACAGAGGCTGGAACGAGGCTCCAGCCAGAGCCAGGGGAGGGGAGCTGGTAGCTAAAGCAGACTCCTTTCCACTCCTAACCTTTTGGATGTGATTCAGGGAATATATTGTCTGCACAACAAAACTAGAGTTATGTGAACTCCAAATGTCTTACATTACACTGGGCTGCTGTTTCTTCAGGTTCAGGTCTTCAAAGCAACATCACAGTGCTTAAAGTATACATTTTCGTAGATTTTTTTAAAGAGCCAGACAGTATTTAGGCAATAAAAAGAGAAACTGCAATAGGAAAAATGGAGATTTCAATACAGACATGAACTCAATTCCAAATATATATCATACAGGAGTTGGGGGTCTGTAGATAAAAAGTTAGTGAAGGAGCGTGGAGAGGGATAATCCTTGTAAAAGGATAATCCTCAACAGGATTCCTGCAGAAAGCAGATAAAGCTAGGAGAATGTCCCCTGGGGAAGAGTGGCAAATAGGGAATTTGACCAAATGAAGAGAATGATCAAGGGTGGGAGAATCTTACAAAACTAACTTTAAAAGATTTTTGCTGAGAGACTTAGAGACCGGCCCCCAGCTCCCATCCTGCCCCGGACTTCCCTTCTGGACAAGAGACCCCCGGCAGACCCTGCAATCTCCACGCCCTGCCCCCATGCCCATCATCGCCCAAGACCCCAGCCACTTCCTGAGACTTAGAGACCAGCCCCCAGTTCCTATCCTGCCCCGGACTTCCCTTCTGGACAAGAGGTGAGTGCCTGGGCTCAGCCTAGATCCCATCCCTGGGCACCAGCCACTCCGGGGAAGACCTGCCCAAGTTGGCCCCAGGTTCTGGCCACCGGGCAGGTTCCCTTCTACCCCTACTGGGAAGGCTCCCCTTCTCCAAGACCCCCGGAAGACCCTGCAATCTCCAAGCCCTGCCCCCACACCCATCATCGCCCAAGACCCCAGCCACTTCCTGAGACCTAGAAACCAGCCCCCAGCTCCCATCCTGCCCTGGACTTCCCGTCTGGACAAGAGCTCCCATCCTGCCCCGGACTTCCCATCTGGACAAGAGAGAGAGACTTCCTGAATCTGTCAGCTCTTTCTGGACCAAGTGCGCTGATAAGACCAAGAACGAACCACAAGGAGATGGGCAGACATCAAGGCAGAAGTACATACAACAAAATGAAGAGCAATACAGCATCACCAGAACCTAGCCCTCCTCCAACATCTAGACCTGAACATCAAAAATTGGAAGAAGCAGAAGAAAACAGCCTTATGAATGACATCATGAAGAAGGTAGAGGCTTGTGTAGAGGAAAAGACAAAAAAATGGGAAGAACACTATAAAAAACTAGAGGAAAGGACAAATAAAGTAGAAGAAAACAATAAAGCCCTGGAAGAAAACAATAAAGCCCTGAAAGAAAATCATGAAAAAGCAATGAAACAGATGAAGGAAACAGTCCAAGACCTGAAAAGGGAAATAGAAAAAATAAAGAAGACACAAACAGAAGGAATGCTGGAAATAGGAAATCTGAGTAAACGAATGGGAACTTCAGATGCAAGTATAACCAACAGAATGCAAGAGATGGAAGAGAGGATCTCTGGCGTTGAAGATATGGTAGAAGAAATAGATTCATCAGTCAAAGATTTTTGCTGAAATGTGATATGCAAACACAAACACAGAGACCCAAAGATCAAAACATATTCAAGAAAAGGGCTTGGATATGGTAGCACAAAATGCCAGCACTTGGTGGCAGAGGCAGGAGATTGCCACAAGTTCAAGCCCAGCCTGGGCTACATGGTGAATTCTAGACAAGCCAGGGTTATAGACTGAATCCCTGACCCAGAGAGAGTCAGGGAGGAAGGAAGGGAATGGGAGGGCATAGTTAAGTGAGAGTACCTTGATAGGAATCTCTTTCTTTAGGTTAAAGAATTTTTATATGATTTTGTTGAAAATATTTTCTGTGCTTTGACCTGGGTTTCTTCTCCTCCCTCTATTCCTATATATTTTTATATTTGGTCTTTTGGTGTCCCAGATTTCCTGGATGTTTTGTGCCAGGAATCTTTTAGATTTAACATTTTCTTTGACTGGAGTATCCATTTCTTCTGTTGTGTTTCCCATGCCTGGAAGTCTGTCTTTCATCTCTTGTATCCTGTTGGTGATGCTTGCCTCTGAGGTTCCTGTTCTGCTTCCTAAATTCTTCACTTCCAGATTTCCCTCAGGTTGGGTTTCCCTATTGAATCTACTTCCAATTTTAGGTCTTGAACTGTTTTATTCATTTCCTTCCACTATTTGTGTTTTCATAGAGTTCTTTAAGGGGTTTATTACTCTTTAAGGACTCTTGTCGTATTCATAAAGGCTATTTTAAGGTCTTTTTCTTGTGCTTCAGCTATGTTGGAATACTCAGGGCCTGTTGTGGTAGGGTTGCTAGCCTCTAGTGGAGACATATTGTCCCAGCTGTTATTGATTACCTTTTTATGCTGATTATCTAGGCATCTGACACTGGGAAGATTATAATTCTAGATGCTGATATCCGATCTTGTCTTTATCAGGTGGGTTCCTTGGTTTGTGTTGCCCTCTCTGGTTCTTAGGAGGTTAATGTGTTATCTGGTAGGGAATTATTCTGATAGGTGTGGCCACTATGGGCTCCAGGTAAAATGTGATTCTGGGTATTGGGAGTTGGCACATAGGAATGAGGACAGCCTGGGGTGGAGGTCTGAGGGAGTCCACATGAGCGATAAAAGCAGGCTGTTCCACCAGAATCGGCTTAGTTCCCTGGAAATGGGGGCAGAGAGTGAGGAGAGGCCAAAGCAGAAGCTCTGCTACAAAGCTGGAGATGAGAATGGGGAACTGGACTTGGAGGGATAGAGGGAGAGGTGAAGATCTACAACTAGCCTAAATGCTCCCCTGTCTGGAGTGGCCCAAGGGTTCCCAGGAAGTGCCTATTAGAGTTGGTGTCTGGGATAAGGCAATGAGTTGGGTGAAGAAAATTTGAAAAGGAATCTGTGTGATCCACTGGAGAAGGGGCAGAGAGGAAGGTGAAGCCTGAGCAAATGGTCTGCCGTGGAGCCAGGGATGGATCTGGGGGACTGGAATTGGAGGAGAGGAAGAATAAGTGAGTGTCTGCAGTTACCCTACCTGTTTCCCTGGTCAGAGTGCAATATCTCATACTTTCAAGCACACAATGTAGTTCAATTAAGATTTCTGTATGTTGTTGATATTTTGATATCTATTTATTCTCTCTGTGTGTATATGTGTATGTGCATCCCTGAGTATGTGTATGTATAACACATGAGTGCAGGAGTCTGCAGAAATCATAAAAGGGTGTTTGATCTCCTAGAATTGGAGGTACTACTGGGTGGAGCTGTGATACGGATGCCTGAACTCAGGTCCTCTGCAAGAGCAGTAATCAGTCTTAACCACTGTGTTACCTCTGTGGCCTGTTTTATAACCAAAATAAACGTATATGTGAAACTTCCCATTTCTACAAATATTATAAATTGCCACTTGAGTTAAACCATCATTAAAAGCCTTCATGTTGGCATAAATATTGGCAATAGGCAAGCTTTAAATCTTTGCAACTGCCTAGATGAAGAAGCTAGTGGAGAGAAAGTCACATGTCACACAAATCACCACATGACAGAGACGGGAGCTTTAGAGAAAGAGAGAAGCCTGCAGTGCTGTGGAAAGCATGCTTAGAACAGAAATAGGAAAAAGGAAAGGTTATCCTTTCTGAGCAATTCAGAAAAGCAGTTAGATTTCTAAAGTTGCATGGCTGTAGCTCTGTAAGGGACTGTGGCTGAGAGCAGGGAGTCTGGGAAGGAAAACTACACTATCTCTTACAGGAATAATTATTTGTATCTCTTTAGCATGGCTTAATGTGATCTCACCTTCCTTGGGGGTGATTTCTGGCCTGGTTTTCTCTCTGTTGCTGCAATAAACACCATGACTAAAAGCAACTTGAGGAGGAAAAGGTGTGTACAGTCCAAGAAAAGAAAAGCTAAGGCAGGAATCTGGAGGCAGGAACTGAAAGAGAGACCATAAGAGAAATCCTGCTTACACTCTTACTCAGCTTTCTCAGCCACTTTTCTTATACAGTTCATACCCCTCTGCCCAGAGATGGCATGGTCCACAGTGTGCTGAGGTGTCTTACATCAATTAGCAATTAAAACGATGCTCCACAGGACAGCTGCTGGAGGCAATATCTCAACTGAAGTTCCTACTTGCCAGATGAGTCTAGCTTGTGTACAGTTGACAAAAACCCAGCTAATACAGTCCCTTAGTGTGCCCTTTGGTTTTCTGTCAACTTAACACAAGCCCAGGATGTCTGGGAGGAGGGACATTATTGGATTGTCCTATAGGCAAGTCTGTGGGGCATTTTCTTGATTAATGATTTTGATGTGGGGGGACCTAGCCCACTGTGGGTAATGACACCCATAAGTGGTGGTCCTAAAGTACATAAAAAAGCAAACTAAGCAAGTTATAATGAACAATCCAGCAAGCAGTATTCCTCTGTGGCTTCTGCTTCAGTTGCTGCCTCTAGGTTCTTGCCTTGAGTTCATGCTTTGACTTCCCTCAGTGATGGACTTCTACCTGGAAGTATAAGGTGAAATAAACCCTTTCCTCTCTGAGTTGCTTTTGGTCATGGTCTCTATCATAGCAAAAGAAACACTAAGATACTGATCCAGAAGACTGGCTGCCGGGTTCTGCCCGACCTGTCAAACAGTAACTGAACAGGGGAGTGAGGATTAAGAAAAAACAGTATGGGCGGGCTTTTGGGAGCCCAGTGTTTTTGGGAGCCCAGTGCCTAGGGTGTGATACCTTGCACAGCCTTGGTGCAGGGGGGGGGGGGCTTGGACCTGCCTCAGCTGAGTGTGCCAGGCTCTGCTGACTCCCCATGGGAGACCTTGATTTGGAAAATTTGGGGATGGGGGTGGGTTGAGGGGGAAGGCTGGGGGTGGGGAGAGGGAAGAGGTGGTCTCTGTGGTTGGTATGTAAAGTGAATAGAAAATTTCTTAATTAAAAAAATGGTCTCTTTCCTTGTTCTCCCACTCTGTTCCCATTCCAGCTCGAACCTCCCGCTCCCCTAAGCTCTCATCTCCAGTCCCTTGCCCTCCGTTTCCCCCCTCACCCCCAGTTTGCTCATGTAGATCTCATACATTTCCATCGCTGGGTGATCTATTAGTCCTTCGTAGGGTTCTCCTTACTAGCTAGCCTCCCTGGAGCTGTGGGTTGCAGTCTAGTTATCCTTTGCTTTACATCTAGTATCCACTTATGAGTGAGTACATACCATGTGTGTCCTTCTGAGTCTGGGTTACCTCACTCAGGATGATATTTTCTAGTTCCATCCATTTGCCTGCAAACCTCATGATATCGTTGTTTTTCTCTGCTGAGTAGTACTCCATTGTGTATATGTACCACATTTTCTTTATCAAATTCTTTAGTTGAGGGGCATCTAGGTTGTTTCCATGTTTTGGCTATTACAAATAATGCTGCTATGAACATTGTTGAGCATGTATCTTTGTGGTATGATTGAGCATTCCTTGGGTATATGCCCAAGAGTGGTATAGCTGGGTCTTGAGGAAGATTAATTCCCAATTTTCTGAGAAACCGCTATACTGATTTCCAAAGTGGTTGTACAAGTTTGCATTCCCACCAACAGTGGAGGAGTGTTTCCCTTGGTCCACATCCTCTCCAACATAAACTGTCTTCAGTGTTTTTGATCTTAGCCAATCTGATAGGTGTAAGATGGTATCTCAGAGTTGTTTTGATTTGCACTTCCCTGATGACTAAGGATGTTGAGCAATTCCTTAAATGTCTTTTGGCCATTTGAGATTCTTCTGTTGAAAATTCTCTGTTTAGCTCTGTAGCCCGTGAGAGCTTAGGGGAGCGGGAGGTTCAAGCTGGAATGGGAATAGAGTGGGAGAACAAGGGAAGAGATACCATGATAAATGAAGGCACCATGGGGATAGGGAGAAGCAGAGCGCTAGGGAGGTTCCCAGGAATCCACAAAGATGACTCCACCATATACTATTGGCAATGGTTGAGAGGGTGCCTGAGCTGATCTACTTTGGTGACCAGAGGGCTGAATACCCTAACAGCCATGATAGAACCCTCATCCAGTGACTGATGGAAGCAGATGCAGAAGTCCAATGGACAAGAGCAAGGAGAGATTCTATGAGCAAGAGATATCGAGACCACGATTGGAAAAAGTACAGAGACAACTAGCCAAACTATTGGAAACACATGAACTGTGGACCAGTAGCTGAGGAGCCCCCATGGTACTGGACTAGGCCCTCTGGATAAGCAAGACAGTTGTTTAACTCAAACTGTTTAGAGGGCCCCCAGGCAGTGGGATTGAGACCTGTCCCTAGTGCATGAGCTGGCTTTTTGGAGTCTAGTGCCTATGGTGAGACACTATGTGCAGCCTTGGTGCAGGGAGGAGGGGCTTGGACCTGCCTCAACTGAATATACCAGGCTCTGCTGACTTCTCATGGGAGACCTTGCCTTGGAGGAGGTGTGAATGGGGGGTAGGTTGGGGGGGAAAGCTGGGGGGTGGGAGGAGGGAGGACAGGGGAATCTGTGGTTGATATGTAAAATGAATAGAAAAGTCTCTTAATAAAAAATGGAAAAAAAAGAAAAAGCAAAAAACAGATAGGAAAAACAAACACATAAAAGAAAAGACAGAGAATTAGGATAGGTTCAGGAGGGTTCTCGGTGAATACTGCAGCAGCCCCGAGTTTATTTCTCATCACCTTTTTTTTATAATTTGATTTAATTTTACATATCAGCCATGTCAGCCACAGATTCCCCTGTCCTCTTTCCTCCCGCCCCACCCCCACCCCCACCCCCACCCCCGCCTTCCCCCCAGCCCACTCCCCATTCCCATCTCCTCCAGGGCAAGGACTCCCCTGGGGATTCAGCTCAACCTGGTAGATTCAGTCCAGTTAGGTCCAGTCCCCTCCTCCCTTCACCCAGGCTGAGCAAAGTGTCCCTGCATAGGCCCCAGGTTCCAAACAGCCAGCTCATGCACTAAGGACAGGTCCCGGTCCCACTGCCTGGGTGCCTCACAAACAGTTCAAGTTAATTAACTGTCTCACTTATCCAGAGGGCCTGATCCAGTTGGGGGCTCCTCAGCTATTGGTTCATAGTTCATGTGTTTCCACTAGTTTGGCTATTTGTCCCTGTGCTTCTTCCAATCTTGGTCTCAACAATTCTCGCTCATACACTCCCTCCTCTTCCTTGCCAATTGGACTCCTGGAGCTCCACCTGGGGCCTGGCCGTGAATCTCTGTATCTGCTTCCATCAGTCATTGGATGAGAGTTCTAGCACAATAGTTAGGGTGTTTGGCCATCCTATCACCAGAGTAGGTCAGTTCGGGATTTCTCTTGACCATTGCCAGTAGTCTATTGTGGAGGTATCTTTGTGGATTTCTGGGGACCTCTCTAGCACTTTGCTCTTCATTTATCATGGTCTCTTTTTCCTTGTTCTCCCTCTCTGTTCTTGATCCAGCTGGGATCTCCCCTCATCACCTTTTTATACAGAAGCAAGGAGGCAAAAAGACCTCCCCCTCTCAAAGACTCCATGGTTCTAGGAACAAATAAGCATAATCATCTCCTTAATTCTCAAGACATCTGGTAATGATGCCTCTGGCCAAACATCCTGTTATCCAGCCTTAAGGAGCAAAGACAAGCTTGAACTCTCTGACCTTGAGTAAAGATGGAATCAGGCCACAAACTGGAGTCACTGTGAGCTCCCACAACTGGCCAGCCCGACTGGAATGTGATGTCTCCACCTAGGCCAGAGATTGCATTTTCCTGACCAGAAAGAAATAGTTTTTCCTTCATGAGCCTTTAATGCTTTTGTAACACTCCTCATTTTTTACAAAGATTCAATAAGTGAAGTAAATGCAGCCATCAACTTTTTAAAATAGCCTTTATAGAAAATAATAAAAAAAAATTAGACTACAAACAGACCAAGATAAATGCATAAACTTCAAAAAAGATTTGTTATCTTAAGACTTTAAAGCCTATTCATTATCAATTGCATAAAATGATTCGTAGCTATTCATTATAATGTATACTTCGGTTTGTAATGAAGCATGCCACAATTATTTAAAGCCTTTAATTGGCAGATAAGTGAACTATAATAAATGGCAAGTAAGATCAATTATAAATGTTCATCAGAAGGATAATGTACCTTTTAATAAAGATGTTGAAAAACTTGAGCAGCACTTGTTGCTCAGTCAGGGTGTTAGAAGTTTGTGACGATGACAAGGGATCCGAATAATACTGTCTGAACATCATGTCAGTATATTTAGAAAGTACTTCTTCAGCAGGTCTGTAGGGAATGAACATATTCCATAGAGGCCTTTGTGATCCTCCCTTTGGCTATCAAACTATTGAAATGATGGCCCTCAAGAAATTGAAATTTCCTCAGGAATCTCATGTTAGGAGGAGGAAAAGGCTGAAGCCTGGTGTTAGCCAAAGGAAGAATTTGTCTCCCAGGAAGAAATTTTACACAGTTGACAACCTAGAGCCAAAATAACAGTATGTCAGTGATGGACAGACTACACCTGAAGCAGGTCTTCTTAGTTATGCATATCTCATGCCTGCTGCTTAACCCTAAATTTTATGTCAGGACCCAAAAGATGGACTTGATGGCATCGAATATGGGGATATCATGACCTCTTTGTTTCTTTGTTCCTTTTCCGAATGTGGCCATATAGAATGATTCTAATTCTCCTTTCTCTGCTTTTCACTATCATTTGTCTCTTTAGTTGGCCTGCTGAGGACAGATGAGTGGCTGAACCTCACTACCTCACCAATCAGGATATCAGGCCAGGCTCTGGCCCTAACAACTCCAATAACAATTTTGAGCATCAGTCACCTTCAGCAAGTTGACTAGAGGATGGGAGTAAATTAAATGGTCCCAAGAAACTGCTGGAACCACTTTGTCCCAGGGGCTTTTCTTATCTTCCCACTTGAGCTGGTATCAGCTGTTTTCTAATCTCTATTTGGTAAAGCAGAGAAATGAATATTAAGATTTCTTCTGGACTCTGATGCTTATAAAGTTTCTCCCCAATCAGGCTTTGCCTTCCTTTTGTATTGGGAACCCCTTTGACCATATATTACTGGACTTAGGATCACAATCTATGCCCTAAAGAGCTAGGTTCAAGCCACATATCCTTGATAAGCCAATTTTTTAAGGTTTATTTATTTATTATATATACAGTGTTCTGCCTTCTTGTGTGCTTGCATTCCAGAAGAGGGTACCAGATCTCATTACAGATGGTTGTGAGCCACCATGTGGTTGCTGGAAATTGAACTCAGAACCTCTGGAAGAGCATCCAGAGATCTTAACCTCTGAGCCATCTTCCCAGTCCCTGATAAACCAATTTTGAAAAGTCAAATTAATAGTTAAAAGCAGAAAGAGGATATTTATTCAATATGTCCACATTAGGAAGAAGGACAGAGATCCAGTGACACCTCTATCCCAAAGTCCATCTTCAGGGTCCTGAAGCAAAGTTGATGTTTAGGTAGATGGCCTGAGTTATGAACAGCTGGGCAATCTAGTCGAAGTATGGTCCTACCCACCACTGGCCCATTGTTGTCTCTTTGGTAAGGTGGTCTACAGATGTAAATCTCTTCTAGAGAGAGGTTTCCCCTCTCACTAGCCCATACTTTAACCCTTCTCTTCTCAGATCATGAGGTTTGTAGTGTACCTTAAGTTTCTTGGGGTCCATAGTTTCAGTAGTCTTATAAACAAAGTAATCGTGCCTCTTTTGAATATCTTCATCCTATGTAACCCTGGTAGGCTGCCGAAGTTCAAATTGATGGTCCTATGACCACAAATTTGCTGGTAGCTGTAGCACAAATTCTAATTTGTCTTAATAATAAAAACTCAAAGTCAGATATCAGGGTAAAAGCTGAAAGATCAGAGAAGTAAAGGAGTAGCCACAGTCACCTCTTGCCTCTCAGGCTCCTCAGACTGAAAAGGGGCCGAGTCCTGTCCCTGCCCTGCCTTATTACTTCCTCTCTCTGCCTAGCTATTTCATCACTTCCTGTCTCCTGCCTGTACAGACCTCCAGACATCTATGGTTAACTAGTGGCTAGCTCGATCCTCTGATCTTCTTGAAAGCTTTATTTGTTACAGCACAAACAAAGTATCATCATAGGCAGCAATAATTATGCTCAGTGGGTTTTTAAAAATTACATGAAGTTGGGAGGAAGACATAGTGATGGAGTGGCTAGGAGTTGGAGGGGAGGGAATGGAGATGAATGTAATCAAAACACAGTGTATACATGTATGAAATTCATCTGAAATTAACTAAAACCCAGCATCTGGATACACCTGTGATGGATTTTTCTTAATTAAATCATTTGAAATGGGAAGACCTACCTTTAATCCAGATCTCTCTTGAGATGGAAAGATCCACTTTAATCTGGACCACACCTTCTGCTGGCAGCCTTATAAAGGACATGGAAGAAGGAAGCACTGCTCTTTGCCTGTTCCTTGTCCTTGCTCTTGCTGGCGAGTTCATTCCTTCACTGGTATGAGAGCCTATTTCTTCAGGATTCTGGTGTATGCTCAAGACCAGCTGAGACATCCAGCCTTGTGGACTGAACAACTACTGGATTCTTGGACTTTTTATTGTTAGACCAACATTGTTTGACTAATTGGACCACAATCTGTAAGCCACTCTAATAAATCCCAGGTAGATAGATAGATAGACAGATAGATAGATAGATAGATTTATTCTGTAAGTTATATTCTTCTGGAGAGTCCTGACTAATATATGTCCCATGTCACCGGGACAACATATGTATTGGCTTGTCTGATTTGATTCCATGTTGAGGGAGTACTTGACAGATGTCAAGGAGTTAGTGCCAATGAACCCTTTATGGCCAATTCAAGAGTGGTCAGGCATTTTTCCTGCACTCCATTCTATTTCCCTGGTGAGAGATGTACTACTCTCTCAAAAAATATCATCCAGTTTCCTTTGTCAGGAGCTGTATTTTTGCCGAATGTTAAGAGACAACAGTTTGTCATAAGGCTTTACAAAAACACAACTCTCGAGAGCAAATGCGTTTATAGCATGTTAACAGACAATAGTTAAATAACATTACAAAATCACATCCAATAGAGTAAATATATTTCAAAAATTGAGTATTTGTTTACAGACCTACCAACATTCAATATCTCTCAATTATCAGGAGGTATGGCCTGGGGTGGCCAAAATTAAAGCCTATCTAATTGCTTTGCTAATGAAGTCATAATATGATTAGGAATAAACAAACACAACACTTGAAGATGTTTGATATCATTAGCAGTTCTATTTTGGAGGGCACCATCTCTGTAAAGTGTTTTCTTAAGCTTTGTGTCTAAGAAGGCTTATATAATACATATGTACATATGTATACACATGTGGGAGCCCACAGAGGTTTCGTAGTGAGATCTGAGCTTGCTTTACCCAGCAGGGCTGCATAAAGGGATGGATTGACCATGTGCATGGTAACTAGGTGTTTGGAAGGGTCTGCACTTGGCTGTGCTAGGGGGAGGTCTTTGTTTTATGTAACCTTTTCATTTCATTTTTTTATTTTTATTTTTATTTTTATTTTGTAATACAATTCAGTTCTACATATCAGCCACGGATTCCCTTGTTCTCCCCCCTCCGGCCCCCCTCACCTTTCCCCCAGCCCACCCCCCATTCCCATCTCCTCCAGGGCAAAGCCTCCCCTGCAGACTGAGATCAACCTGGTAGACTCAGTCCAGGTAGGTCCTTTGCTCCACCCCTTGGCATTCCTTTAAAAAGCTCTTTAGAAGAGACAGATGGAGCTAGTGGATAAGGGTCCAGGCCCTCCTGAGCTATCCTGTGTTTCTGTCTGTCTCCCCTCTAACCTTCTATCTAAATATTTCTCACTTCTCCCTCCTCAAGAGTACCCTGGGGTAAAAGTGGGAGCAGGTCTCCCACATATACATATATAAAAGAGCCAGCAACAATGAGCATCATCACATAGATGAATTATTCAGAATATATATAAAGTAAGCTTCTACCATTGAATAAATTCAGAATCTTTACTCAGTAGGATAATAGGGTTCTAGCATTCTAACAAAAATATTTTTTAACTAAATCTCTTATAAAAATATGGAAGAGGGCATTAGCAATAAATCAGTTCATTCTGGAGCTCGGGGAAGGAAGTATCTCTGTTTGGGCTGTGAGGGAAGAGCTCACACCAGCAAGTAGATTCAATGCCATCAGCATGGGCAAAGGAGACCCCAACAAGCCATGAGGCAAAATGTCCTCATCTGCCCTCTTGGTGCAGACCTGCTGAGAGGACCACAAGAAGAAGCACCCTGACTCCTCAGTCAACTTCGCCGAGTTCTCGAAGAAATGCTCTGAGAGACGGAAGACCATGTCTGAAAAGGAAAAGTCGAAGTCTGAAGATTGGGACAAGAGCAACAAAGCTCGTTATGACATGGAAATGAAAAATTATGTTCCTCCCAAAGGTGATGAGAAAGGAAAAAGGATCCTAATGCTCCAAGAAGACCACCACCTTCTGCCTTCTTCCTGTTTTGCTCTGAACATCGCCCAAAGATCAAAAGTGAACACCCAAGCCTGTCTAATGGAGATATTGAAAAAAAATAAAAAATAAAAATAAATTGGGTGAGCTGTCTGAACAGTCTGCCAAAGATAAACAACCCTATGAGCAAAAAACAGCCAAACTAAAGGAGAAGTATGAAAAGGATGTTGCTGCATACCATGCCAAGGGCAAAAGTGAAGCAGAAAAGAAGGGTCCTGGTAGACCAATAGGCTCAAAGAAGAAGAATGAACCAGAAAATGAGGAAGAGGGAAAGGAAGAAGACAAGGAGGAAGAATAAATGCTGTCCTAAAAGGTGTGGAGTGTATGTGCTCAGGCAACTATTTTGCTAAGAATGTGAAATTCAAGTGCAGCTCAACATTAGCTTCACTATAAAAACTGTACAGATTTTTGTATAGCTGATGAGATTCTTTATAGAGAAAATGCTTTTGTAAAAAAAAAAAAAGTTTGTAGCTTTTTCAGGGCCTACAATGAACAGTTAGATGTAAAGCTTTTGATGTTGAATGTTCCTAAATATTTAATGATTTCTTCAATTTCTTATGGTAGCCCAGCGAACTTCATAGGAATTTGTATTACCAGTAAATTTTGTGGGCTTTTTTAGGATGTTGCATTTTCTTTTATTTAAAAAAAAATGGAATAAAATAATGTATATTTTAAAAATGGAACAGTTGAGGGGCATCTAGGTTGTTTCCAGGTTTTGGCTATTACAAATAATGCTGCTATGAACACAGTTGAGCATGTGTCCTTGTGGTAGGATTGAACATCCTTGGGTATATGCCCAAGAGTGGTATAGCTGGGTCTTGGGGGAGGTTGATTCCCAATTTTCTGAAAAACCACCATACTGATTTCCAAAGTGGCTGTTCAAGTTTGCATTCTCACCAACAGTGGAGGACAGGGGAATCTGTGGTTGGTATGTAAAATGAATAGAAAAAATCTCTTAATAAAAAATTTATTTAAAAAATGGAACAGCGTTACTATAAATAGATGTTAAACTGTCTCTCATAAACACAATAACAAAACATTTACTTTGTCAAGGCAAACAAATACATACCAGGGTTTCAAACAGCAATATTGTCCAGACGAAAGATTTTTTTCTCCAGCGCCCTTTTAAATCTGGAAGACACAGTGGTTGATATATTGTGCACCCCAATAAACTTATCTGGGGGTCAGAGAACGGAGCAGCCACTATATTAAACATAGAGGTTGAGCAGTGGTAATACACGCCTTTAATCCTATCACTTGGGAGGCAGAGATCCATCCGGATCTCTGTGACTGCAAGGCCACACTGGAAACAACCAGGCATGGGGACACACACCTTTAATCCCAGGAAGTGATGGCAGGAAGCTGAAAGGTATATAAGGAGCGAGGACCAGGAACTAGAAGCTTTTAAGCTTTTAGGCTTTTAGCAGCAGTTCAGCTGAGATCTATTCGTTTAAGGACTCAGAAGCTTTCAGTCTGAGGATTCGTGGAAACAGGATCAGATGAGGAGTTGTCGAGGTGAGGTTAGCTGTGGCTTGTTCTGCTTCTCTGATCTTTCAGCATTCCTCCCAGTACTTGGCTCTGGGTTTGTTTTTAATTAATAAGACCTTTTAAGATTCATGTTACAAGACACTAAGAGGTGAGCATTATACCACGTATGTATTGAAATCTCTTCATAGAGAGAAGGAAGTTGCTCCAAACACCAACTTTTACCCAATTTAATCAGGTCTCATCAGTTTCAGGAGTCTGTGGCTGAGGGAACTCAAGAAACTAACAAAGTCTAACGCAATGCAAAAACATTCCATCATTTGAATCAGTTGTTCCTTTCAATGAGCAAAGTTAGGTACAGCTGTGTGAATGGGAAGACTTTTCTTGTTAGTTCTCCATAGTCCACAGTCTCCATGAGTTGTCCTCATTCTCAACCATGATGCTGTCCTGGGGATGTCTTGCATTTCTCCATATTCACTGGCGTAAAAGCAAGCTATTCATCCTGGCTCAGAGCCAAGGGGACGCAGGGCCATGCTCTAACTTGCTGTGCCCATCGCTCAGGCCAGCTCCGAGTGCAGTCACTGTTATTCCCTCTCCTTCAACCACAGCCACCTGCTGGGAACTGGTGCTGAGCAGAAGCATTTGCTGGTTACTATACATGTATGAACCTTTAACTTTGTCAACTTCGGTACACTATGTAAAGCACGTAGCTTTTCACCGGCGTAAACTGCCTTGTATTGTTCCTATTTCTCCAACAGGCAAATACTATACAAAGTGCACAAGCTATTATTAAAAAAAAAAAAACTACCCATCCATGTTTATCTATTATACATTTTAAGAGCCAAGAATCTGAACAGCCAATTTTCTCAGCATCTATTCATTCCCAACTGGTGATGGTATAGTTAACAGGTGAGCAGAAGAGAAAGAGCAAATAGTAAATGTACTTTAGGACATACATTACTGGCTGTTTGAATTGAGGAGGTTTTTTTTTTTTCCTTTTCTTTTTTCTTTTTTCTCTCTTTTTTTTTTTTTTTTTTTTTGGTTTTTCGAGACAGGGTTTCTCTGTGCAGCTTTGCGTCTTTCCTGGAACTCACTCTGTAGACCAGGCTGGCCTTGAACTCACAGAGATCTGCCTGGCTCTGCCTCCTGAGTGCTGGGATTAAAGGCATGAGCCATTACCACCCGGCGGTTTTTTTTTTTCCCTATAGCAATAATTAGATGAAGTTCTTGAGTGATAAACTTGATATAGTTTGGCAAAATCAGTGCTCACAAACTTGGTTAACTGGGGCATGCCTTTATTCCCAGTACTTACGAGACAGAGGCAGGTGAACTTTCTTGAGCTCAAGGACAGCCTGGTCTACACAGAGAGTTCCAGGCCAGCCATGACTTCATAACAAGGACCTTGTCTCAAAAAAGTGGGGAGAAGGGGGTATGGAGCAAGAGAGAATGCTCAGAAATTAAGGGGATCCTGGTTCAATTTCTAGTATCCACATATCTGCCCACAACCTACTGTTAACTCCAGGTCCAGGGAATACTCCATGGGCACCAGGCACCCATATAGTACACATACATTCACGCAGGCAAAACATACATACACACACACACACACACACACACACACACACACACACACAAAGTGGGAACTAGAGGGAGAGGGATGACTCAGGGTTTGGGAGTACTTGCTGCTCTTGCAGAGAATCTGAGTTCAGTTCCCAGCCCCACGTGATAGCTCAGAGCCATCCTTAACTCCAGTTCTAGGGGATCTGATGCCCTCTTCTGGCCTCCACAGGCATCAAGTTTATAACTAAATATACAAAAGAGTCATCACAGCCTGTTGCAATACTAAATTTTTCAACAGACAAGTTTCAATATACCAAAGAAATATATTTATTTTTAACAAAAAAATAAAATCAGAGTACTAGCTCTGGTCCTAGATGGACACAAGGCATTCAAATTCGTCCCAAGGATTATAACCCCACATGTTATTTTCCCTTTTCTTGATGTATCCCCTTGTCAAGCTTGTATACATTTCTCCAGTTCTAGTCAAAATTTCTCCTTTTCTATTCCTTCTCTGGATGCAAGCCAAAATCCTAAGAAGATCTGCCTTACACTCTAAGCATTCTTTCTCAGAAGAGCCCTATTCCTCCAGGCAGTCTTATATAGACCACTGTCACCACCTGCCTGCCTCAGAGTCCATCAAAAAGGTCCTAGAGTTTCGTGGGACTATTTCCAAAGTCCCCTATTAACAAGAAGACCTCCCAAAAGGGAAGCCCACTTACTAAACATATTTAGATACTATCTTAGGGTTGCTATTGCTGTGAAGAGATACCATGACCATGGCAATTCTTATGAAGGAAAACATTTAATTGAGTGGCTTACAGTTTCAGAGGTTTAGGTCATCATC
Organism: Peromyscus eremicus; assembly: GCF_949786415.1. Classification (NCBI taxonomy): domain Eukaryota; kingdom Metazoa; phylum Chordata; class Mammalia; order Rodentia; family Cricetidae; genus Peromyscus; species Peromyscus eremicus. The sequence continues at coordinate 28,955,412 of NC_081430.1, read as the reverse complement.
ATCATGGTGGGACACAGTGGCATGCAGGCAGACGTGGTGCTGGAGAAGAAGCTGAGAGTTCTACATCTTGATCTGCAGGCAACAGAAAGTTAACTGTGACAGTGGTCATAGCTTGAGCATAGGAGACCTCAAAGTCCACCCCCACAGTGACACACTTCTGCCACAAGTCCATACCTACTCCAAAAAAGCTACACCTCCCAATAGTGCCACTCTCTACAGCACCATTTTCTTTAAACCACCACAGATACTGAAATGCCTAATATTTTTTACATTATTTACAACATTTATCATCTCTTAGCAATTATCCCAAAAGCAAATTACCTCATTTTAACATTGACAAACTATGTGTTTCAAATAGACAACGGCCCAAACCACATAAAAGTACCTCTACACATAGGCTAATTCCATAAGTGTAAGTTTGCCTAAGAAAAAAGCAGTTAAGAGATTTTTTTTTACCAAAAAAAAAAAAATAAAGCCCAAATACTCATTTTTTGCTTCACCAAATAAAGTAAAAAAATCATTTGATGTTGGTTGAAGTTGGAAGATTAGAAATTGTCCCTGAGCCAGGCATGTTGACGCACACCTTTAATCCCAGTACTCAGGAGACAGAGGCAGGCAGAACTTTGTAAGTTTGAGGCCAACCTAGTCTACATAGTGAGTTCCAGAATAGCCAATGCTTCATGGTGAGGCTGTATCTCAAAAATAACCCAAAAAGAAAATGAAATAAAGGGGGGAGGGGGACGAGGGAGGGAGAGAGGGAGGGAGGGAAGGAGGGAGGGAGGTATCCCTGGAATAAAATTATTCCATCAGCTACTAGGGCATCCAGTATCTTCTCTCCATGTGTGATTAAATTTCTGCAGCTAGCAGATACCCCAAACTATGCCTTTGAATCACTTCATGGTTACCATAAATGTTACCAAACTTAGGGTCACAGACTGTGCTCCAACAAGCCAGATTCAGACACCTGTCCTCAGTAAGTCATCAAGACAGCTAAATTCATGGTGGAAAGCATCAGAAAGAGGAGAAGTATCCCATGTGGCCACATCAGGAAGAGAGACAATGAGATCTAGTATCCCCCAAGTCCATCTCTGAGGTCACGAGGTGAAGTTAAAGTCCAGTTAGTAGGCTGGAGTTATGGATATCTAAGCATCCTTAGTCAAGGTGTGTTTATAGCCGCATTGACCCATCATTGTCTCTTCTGAAAGACATTCTAATAAGTTGTAAGTCTCTTTTAGGGGGAAAAGTTTCCCCCTCTGGTTGGCCTAAACTTTAGGCTTTCTCTTCTCCCAAAATGAGATTCCTATGGAGTTGCAGTCTCTAGAGGTCCATGGTATCCATAGTCTGATTGCTTAAGTGAAGGACACAGTGTTTCTTTAGAATATCTTCATCTCTCTGGGGATGTTTACAGTTTGAGTATCATTTGAACTATTTTAATGACAGTCATTTGGTGACTGGCCTTGTCTTTCAGAGTTCTTCTTTGTTGTTTCAGTGCCTTGGAACTACTTGGGATATTGTACCCTTTATGCACAGACCTTGTCAACGTGGAAGCTGTTTTGAAGAAACTGGAGTTTGATGAACTGTCTGCCCTATGATAGAGAATTGCGTTGGTCCTTTGAGGCTCTGTTGAGCCATTGTGGTTCTGTTGAGCCTCTTGAGACGTAGAAGCAAGGGTGCTGAGGAGATCGCCCTTGTAACTGTGTAACCAAAAAAAATGAATAAGTAAAACTGTATCACATTTGTACTGTCTTGGTGTCTGTACTGGATAGTCTTATGTCAACTTGACACAAACTAAAGTCATCTGAAAGGAGGGAACCAAAATTGAGAAAATGCCTCCATAAGATTCAGCTGTAGGGCTTTTTCTTAATTAGTGATTAAGGGGAAGGACCCAGCACATTGTGGATGGCGCCATTCCTAGGCTGGTGGTCCTGGGTTCTATAAGAAAACAGGCTGAGCAAGCCATTAGGAGCAAGCCAGTAAATAGCACGGCCTCTGCATCAGCTCCTGCCTCCAGATTCCTGCCCTCAATGAGTTCCTGCCCTCACTGCTTTTGATAATGAGCTGTTATGTAAAACTGTGAACAAAATAAACCCTTTCCTCCCCAAATTGCTTTTGGTCGTGGTGTTTCATCACAGCAACAGTAACCCTAACTAAGACAGTGTCCTTTAAAGAGAATTCTAGTTTATTAGTTTCTTTTTTACAAATTTTTATGTGTAATTTTTACATCTAAGTTGCATGAGGCAAAACTTAATCCTCCCTAGAGATTCTAAAAACAACCGAGGAAAACCCTTTGGCCACTTCCTTTTCTCTGGGGTTGTTTTGGTTTGGTTTGGTTTGGTTTTTTGGTTGTTTTGTTTTTGTTTGGTTTTGTTGTTGCTGCTGTCTGTTTGTTTATTTGTTTGTTAAACCTGTGTGCTGATTTCCAAGAAACACTAAGACTAAAGACTGTCTCTGTATGATCCAGAGAAGGAGAGTCAGAAGACATGCAGACTTACCTTTGCAGAAGAAATAAAGGGAGAGCTTCAGAAATTAGCGGAACTGAAAAGATACCAAAAAAGAACAGGAAAAGGATGGCCTGACCCAGAGAAGGCAAAAATAGCTCTATCAGCACAGCTCCAACAGAGCACATCAACAGAGAACAGAGTGGGGGTGGAGCAGACAAGCCACTTCCAATAGTGAATAGTGTGAAGAAAGGTGTGATGCCAAGCAGACGTCATAGCAGAGAAATAGAAAACTGTGACTAAGGCATGGTCATGGACCCTGCAGCATGGACTTCAGTGACACGGAATTCAGGGCATGGAGCACGGAGACTCTAGCAATGAGAGGCACACCGCAGGGAGCTGGTCTGAGAACAAGACTGAAAATCTGAGGGGAGGGGGTGTGCATATCTGAAAGAGCAAGATGATGAGTCCAAGAAAGCACGAGCCAATTTCAAGCAGAACTGCACAGTCGCCCCGAGAGAGCTAGAAGCAGACTTGTCCAGGAACAGCTGACAGCTGCAGAACGCCCTGTCAGGGAGACCCTTGCTGAGTCGGCAGCTCTGCAGCCTGAGACTCTCAGAAATTGCACTCTCAGAAAACCCAAACAGAGCAAGCCACACCGGACTCCATAGTGGATCAGGGGCAGCAGGATTCCACCACTTGAGACTGACTCCAGCAAATCAACCAACAGGCTTGCTTGCCTTCATAATCTGTATTCCCGTCCTTTCTGTCCACTTTTATGTTATGGTTATTTGCTTGCACATTTTCCCAACTCTCTTCTTTTTCCATTTTCCTCTTCTAGAGAACATAGGCTGGCAAGAAGCGGGGATCTCTGCTTCTCAGCACCCCGAGAGCTGGGAATGGCAAATGTCACTTGACTGTAGAACCTCTCCCTTTCCAGTCAGCCTTCAGCCAAGGCTGCCTGCCACTCTTCCCCTCCATGGTCCCCACTGTCCCTTCTTCTGTGTACATTTCTGTCCTCCAATGCTTCTCTGACAAACCATACTCATAATTTGTCTTATCTTGAGTTTTCTTTTCTTTTCTTATTGCTGTTACTTTTCCTGTCGCTCACCCAAAGTAACTGCTATCTCAGCACACACACTAATGGAATACACAGTGATTCATTTCTTCCTAGAATGCTTGATGCTTAAGGAATGACTGACATTTTATTTGATTGTTACCATACTTTCACAGTTGGTTTCCTCTTTGAGGGTGACTATTTTTGCAGATAATATTCTAACAATAGAGGAGTATTGGAAATTGTGTCTGCGCCCTGACTAGGTATGGAAAATACCACAACCCTACAACATCTTAGTCCCTCTTGGACAGTACAAACACACCCTTTGATAGAAAAGGAGTAATTTCAAAAACAAAGATGCAAATAAAAAAGTAAACAACAAACAAGCTAAACCAACAACCTAACTCCATATCTGAAAATCCCAACACAAAACACAGGAACATGAAAGACCAAAGCAAAATGACTCCTCCAAAACTTACTAAGCCAGCAGTAACAGCTTGCATTCAGAATGTATTGGATGCCATGCCAGACAAAAACTAAAGGAAAATAAAGAATAACTACATTTTTATGTTCAAAGAATCAAACAAGACACAAACTCCTGAATGGATTCTATGAGAACACAGAAAAACCAGCTGAATGAATAAGAAAGTGAGTCTAACATATGAAAAAGTAATTCAATAAAAATGCTCTCTTGAAAACTTCAGTAATAGAATGGATCAAGGAGAGAAGAGAGTATCTAAGACTGGGCACAAAGTGGGGGAATTGGAACATTCCTACAAAGACAAAGATAGTTTAGTAAGAAGTTATAGCAATACATTTGCAATACATGAGACACTATAAAAAGATCAATCTACAGATTGTGGGCATAAAGAAAGGATGTAAGCCATGCCATGGTGATACACGCCTTTGATCCCAGCATGTAGAAAGCAGAGACAGGCAGATCTCAGTGAGTTCAAGGCCAGCCTGCTCTACAGAGCTAATTCCAAGACAATCAAGGCTACACAGGGAAACCTTGTCTCAAAAAAAAAAAAAGAAAGAAAGGATGTAATAAAGAATGATCCTAATTAGTGCTATCAATAAAAACCAGGAGTCAAATATTGGGTAATAACCTGAAAGATCAGAGAAGCAAAGGAGCAGCAACCAGTGACTTCTTACTTCTCCAGATCCTCTGACCCAATGAGGACAAGATCCCGTCTCCACCCACCTTATATTCCTGTCTCTACCTCCCAATTGTGCTGGGATCAAAGGCATGAGCCCCCCAAGTGCTAGAATCAAAGGCATGAGCCTCCCTAGTGCTGGGATCAAAGGCATGAGCCTCCCAAGTGCTGGAATGAAAGGTGTGAGCCACCATTGCCTGACCTCTATGGTTAACTATTGTCTAGCTCCACCCTCTGATCTCCAGGGAACCTTTATTTGTCAGAACACAAGCAAAATATCACACAACATTGTAACTCTAACAGCATAGAGTACATTTTCAACACAACTATAGCAGAAATTTACCAAAAATTATGAAAGAAGATGCCAATCCATATACAGGAGGAATTTTGAACATCACACAGAGAAGACTAAAGAAATTCCCATTAAGTCACTAAGTATACAAAACAAAAAAAGTATTTGAAAGCAACCACAGAGGAATGCCAAGTCGCGTGTAAAGGCTGGACCATTAGAGTAACACTGGATTTCTCTACAGAAACTTTAAAAATGAGGAGGGCTTGGAATGTATTTCAAGTTCTGAAAGACAACAACTGCCAACCCAGAATACTATACCCAGCAAAGCTGTCTGTCATAATTGGAAGAGAAAGAAAACTTTCTACGATAAAACCCCTGATATAAAATATATAAAAATCAATAGTTTCTCTATATAACAATAAAAAATATGCGGAGGAAGAATAAAAACAATAAAAAATATGCTGAGGAAGAAACCAAGGAAACCATTTCCTTGACAATACACATACACACACACACACACACACACACACACACACACACACACACAAACACAGCGTGATCTATGGATATAGAAATATGTCATTAGGAGTCATTTCATTTCCATGTTCCTTTAGCAGAATAATAGTAGTTTTTCCCTATCTAGTCTCAGGTTCTTGACCACTTTACCAGTGTCCAGTATGGGTTCCATCTCATGGAGTGGGCTTTAAATCCAATCAAAAAGTGACTAAGGTATTTTAAGTGACTAAGCAAATATTTTAAAGTTATTTTAGTATTTAATATCTTATGTATCTGTGACTAGAAATGTGTAAAGTGATATGTCTGAACTTTATGTGTGATGCAAAAGTTTGTAGAGCTACAGACATGAGTTTAATACACGCAAAATACATGCAAAGTGACCAATAAGTACTCTGTTGTATGTAATATGCACTACATCTGGATGGTCAACATTTTAGATATCCAATGAAAAACTTTTAATATTCCTGATTTTTTCTAAGTTTGGGTTTGGGTTTTTTTTGAGTCAGAGTCTCATCATGTAGCCCTGGCTGCCCTGGAACTCACTATATATAAAACAGACTAGCCTTGAACTCATGAGATCCTCTGGGTCCCAGTGCTGGAATTAAAGGTGTTCAGCACTACATTTGGCTTATTCCTGCTATTTTTTATTAAGAAATTTCTTATTCATTTTACATAACAACTACAGATCCCCTTCCCTTCTCTCCTCCCACCCACTCCCCATGGGAGGTCTTACCTTGTTGGAGGAGGAAATAGAGTAGGGTGTTAAGTTGCTAGTGTGAGATTACTCCAACTTCTTTATGAGGACATTTAGTGCTATGAATTTTCCTCTTAGCACTGCTTTCATAGTGTCCCATAAGTTTGAATATGTTGTACATTCGTTTTTATTGAATTCTAGGAAGTTTTTAACTTCTTTCTTATTTCTTCCTTGACCCATTGAACATTATTCAGTTTCCATGAGATTGTGGGCTTCCTGTAATTTTTGTTGTTGTTGAAATCTAATTTGAAGCTGTGGTGGTCCGATTAAGATACAGAGGGTTATTTCATTTTTTTTTGTATCTGTTGAGATTTGCTTCATGACCGAGTATGTGGTCAATTTTTGAGGTTCCATGGGTGCTGAGAAGAAGGCATATTCTTTTGTGTTTGGGTGAAATGTTCTGTAGATATCTGTTAAGTCCATTTGAGTCATAACATTTGTTAATTTTCTTATTTCTCTGTTAAGTTTCTGTCTGGCAGACCTGTCCATTCTGGGGTGTTGAAGTCTCCCATTATTTGTGTGTGGGGTTTGATGTGTGATTTAAGCTTCAGTAATGTTTCTTTTACAAATGTGGGTGCCCTTGTAAATGGGGGTATAGATTTTCAAAATTGAGACATCTTGATGGATTTTTCTTTCAATGAATATGAAATGTCCTTCTTCATCTCTTTTGATTAATTTTAGTTTGAAGTCTATTTTGTTAGATATTAGGATATCTACACCAGCTTGCTTCTTAGGTCCATTTGATTGGAAAATCATTTCCCAATCCTTTACTCTAAGATAATGTCTGTCTTTGAAGTTGAGGTGTGTTTCTTGTATGAAGCAGAAGGATAGATCCTGTTTTTGTAACCATTCTGTTAGTTTGTGTCTTTTTATAGCCAAATTGAGTCCATTGATATTAAGAGATATTAATGACCAGTGATTGTTAATGTCTGTTAGTTTTTTGTTTTGATGGTGGTGGTGGTAGTAGTTTATATGTGTTTCCGTTCTTTGGATTTTGCTGGTGTGAGATTATCTATTGCCTGTGTTTTCGTGGGTGCAGCCAACTTCCTTGGGTTGGAGTTTTCCTTCTAGTAGTTTCTGTAGGGCTGGATTTGTGGATAGATTTTTTTGTCATGGAATATCTTGTTTTCTCCATTTATAGTGATTGAAAGTTTTGCTGTTTATAGTAGTCTGAGTGGGTATTTGTGGTCTCAGTGTCTGCAAAACATCTGTCCAGGACCTTCTGGCTTTTAGAGTCTCCATTGAGAAGTTGGGTATAATTCTGATAGGTCTGGTTTATATGTTACTTGGCCTTTGCAGTTCTTAATATCCTTTCTTTATTCTGTGTGTTTAGTGTTTTGATTATTATGTGTCAAGGGGTCTTTTTTTTTTTTTGATCCAGCATATTTGGTGTTCTGTAAGCTTCTTGTATCTTCATAGGCATGTCCTTCTTTAGATTGGGAAAGCTTTCTTCTATGATTTTGTTGAATATATTTTCTGTGCCTTTGAGCTGGAATTCTTCTCATTCTTACATCCCTGTTATTCTTAGGTTTGGCCTTTTCATGGTGTCCCAGGTTTTCTGGATGTTTTGTGTTACAAATTTTTTGGATTTAACATTTTCTTTGACCAATGAACCTATTTCCTCTATCATATCTTCAACACCTGAGATTCTCTCTTCCATCTCTTATATTCTGTTGTTGATGCTTGCATCTGTAGTTCCTGTTTGCTTACCCAGATTTTCTATTTCCAGAATTCCCTCAGTTTGTGTTTTCTTTATTGCCTCTATTTAAATTTTCAAGTCTTGAACTGTTTCCTTCGCCTGTTTGATTGTTGTTTTCTTGGCTTTCTTTAAGGGATTTATTGATTTCTTCCATTGTTTTTCTTTTCCTCAACTTCTTTAAGGGAATTTTTCCTTTTCTCTTTAAGGGCCTCTATCAACTTCATAAAGTTATCTTTAAGGTCATTTTCTTATGCTTCACCTGCGTTGGGATGTTCAGGTCTTGCTGTTGTAGGAACACTGGGTTCTGGTGGTGCCATGTTGCCCTTTATGTTGTTGCATATATTCTTACATTGCCGTTTACCCATCTAGGTTTGGGGTAATGATAGGTACAGGTGTTGATTCTTGTGATTTCTTTGTTGGATGGGTCTTTTGTTCCTTTCTTATCTGTTTCCTATATTGTCTTTTGGCCTGAATGACCAAGGGTTCTGGTGGTTGGCTGGTCCTCAGGTTCAGTAGCATTGTCTCAGCTGAGGTTTGTGGGAGTTTGGGTGTCTAAATGCAGTGTATCCTCCAGTTCTTCTGGCTTGTATGAGCTTTACTTGTGCATATGGAGTCTGTTCTTCCTACTGGTGTGGACTGTGCCTGTGTCAATAGAGACTGTTCTTCCAACTGGTGTGGGTTGTGCCTATACCTTCTCTTCTGCCTATTCTTCCAACTGGTGTAGGTGGTGCTTGTATAGGAGCTGCTGATGTTGTGGTGGATGGTTGGCCAAGGGGAGAATGATGGAGTTGGCAGGTTTGGGGAGCCGAGTGGATCGTAGAGTTTACAGAGTCCAGTGAATGTTGGGGGGTCAGGGTGCATCCTGTGCACAGGGCTCTCACCTGTTGGTTGACTGCTGGGGACTCTGAGCAGTATTTTTAAGTTACTAGGACATCACCCACAGGACAGACAGAATGAAAGTATAAGAATGGTCTCCAAATAGACCTGATCTAAGAGCCATTGCTTCTATACTCCTTAGTTGCCCAAAATTGGCAAAGGGGGGTTATTGGCACTAACTCCTTAACATCTGTCATTTACCCTTAACAATGTGGGATCAAAGCAAACCAACTAGGACAGATCACTTCCCGGAGGTGAAAGACAGTTGGGACCAGACACCACAGGGTTAATCAGGGATGTCCTCAGTGAATACTGTTCAGAGACAAAGGGGAAGTCATCAGAATCTAAATATCACCTAGAGCATGTTGTCACTTGCCTGTAACCACAGCATGTGGGAGTTGAAAGTGGAAGGTCATGAGTTTGAGACCAGCCTGGGCTTCATAGTAAGACCCTGTCTCAAAGCTAACAAGAAAAAAAAAAGAGTCACTTCTACCAGCAACTAAAGTCTTTCCAAAAAGCAAACTAAACTTTATGGAAAAATGTTTCATATGCATGTTGTGGAGTATCTACCAGAGAAGACTGCTCAGACATGGATTTAAGCCAACATGAAGTCTTTATTAGACAACAGGCAATTACACTGGGTATTCAGAATCTCAGTGTAACACTGAAGCTTTACACTGAGTCTTTCTCAGGGTGAACTTTTTTTTTTATTAATTTATTTTTTCTTAATAAATTTTTATTCACAGATTCCCTTGTTCTCCCCCCTCCCGGCCCCCTCACCTTCCCCCCCAGCCTGCCCCCGATTCTAATCTCCTCCAGGGCAAAGCCTTCCCCACAGACTGAGATCAACCTGGTGGACTCAGTCCAAGTAGGTCCAGTCCCCTCCTCCCAGGCTGAGCCAAGGGACCCTGCATAGGCCCCAGGTTTCAAACAGCCGACTCATGCAATGAGCACAGGACCCGGTGCCACTGCCTGGATGCCTCCCAAACAGATCAGGCCAATCAACTGTCTCACCCACTCAGAGGGCCTGATCCAGTTGGTGACCCCTCAGCCATTGGTTCATATTTCATGTGTTTCCGTTCCTTCGGCTATTTGTCTCTGTGCTTAATCCGACCATGGTCTCAACAATTCTCGTTCATATAAACCCTCCTCATTCTCGCTAATTGGACTCCCAGAGATCCACCTGGGGCCTAGTCATGGATCTCTGCATCCAGATCCCTCAGTAGTTGGATGAGGTTTCTAGCACGACAATTAGGGTGTTTGGCCATCCCATCACCAGAGTAGGTCAGTTCGGACTGTCTCTCGACCATTGCCAGCAGTCTGTTGTGGGGGTATCTTTGTGGATTTCTGTGGGCCTCTCTAGCACTTTGTTTCTTCCTATTCTCATGTGGTCTTCGTTTACCATGGTTTCCTATTCCTTGTTCTCCCTCTCTGTTGTTGATCCAGCGGGGATCTCCCACTCACTCTCAGGGTGAACTTTTAAGCACAAAAAAAAAAACTGTTCTGGGTTGACATACTTTAGTTAACAAGAGGAGTTAGCGATAAGCAGAACTACAGAAGCCAAAACACCAAGGTTAGTACATTTAGAGACTTTCCCAGAACTATGGACTTTGATGGATTAGGTCTTTGTTTTTTGCTTTGGCAGGTGATTGTCGACGTGCTGAGTTTTACAGACTGAATGGTAGTTCCATCACAGAGTCAGTCATGCTAAGGTCTGTGGCCCTACTAAGGTCTGGGGCCCTGTTACACTGACATTGACTAAATGTCTTTGCCTTAGCATGTATTCACAGTAACAGCTTGCATTCTGTTTATATCTGTTCAGACAAGGCATATTTCACCTCAAGATTGATGTACAAAGTTACGGCATGAAGAATAAATTGTTACCAGAGTTGGTAAGGTCAGAGCCCAGGCAATGCTAACAAGCTAGGTTCTTGATAGACCAATTAAAGAGATAAGTAATATTGAAAAGTAGAGAAGGGAGATTTATGCTATGTATCCATACTGAGAAAATGAACAAACATAGAAGTTAACAGACACACACACACACACAGACACACACACACACACACACACACACACACACACACGAGAGAGAGAGAGAGAAAAAAAGAAAGAGAGACAGAGAGAGAGAGAGACAGAGAGAGAGACAGAGAGAGAGAGAGAGACAGAGAGAGAGAGAGATATGAAATGAAGTTAGATTTAAGTAGAAAGCAACAACTATACATACTAAGCAGCCACAGTCATGGTGTGGTCTTGACCATCACTAACCCATCATAGTCTTGGCTCCAGTTTCTCCTGCAAGGCGGTATGACAAGCTGTCAACACTGTAAGAAATCTTTTCCTGGGAGACAAATTCCTCCCCTGGCTAGCTGACACAAGGCTTTGGCTTTTTCATTTTCCCAGGATGCAAATCCTAAAGAAATCCTAATAATTTTGGGGGAACTATTATTCAAATAGTCTAATAAACAATGGGTGAGGCTCAAGGAGCTCTTGAGTTTATCTTCATTTCTGCTTACGGTGTTGTGAACACTAGCTTCCAAAGACAACCATTCATATTATCTGAAATGAGCAATGCAGATATTCCTTGGTCTCAAAGTTCATTTATCCTCTTACAATTATGGAAGTGATAGACAGGAGAGATTTCCAACACCTAAGAGCAAGTGTTTCATAACTGCCTGTAACTCCAGCTCCAGGGGATTCGACACTCTCTTCTGCACTCTGAGGGTACCTGCACTTACAAGTTCACATATTCACACAAAGACACACATGTATGCATAATTTAAGAAAAAAATAGGTCCAATTCCCGCATCCTTATCCAGGGTCTAGCTTGATGAGTCATCCAGGCCTTCTTCTCAACCTGCCAATGTAGCACTAGTCCCACATCCAGTGCCCCAACATACTCTGGCCTCCCCTGATGGCACTGCATATGACCTCTAAGCTTTGGCCAGATTCCTCCCTAACTATCTCCCAACCCACAGGATCCTTTCATGCCATATCTAACCTTTCTACCCATCTTAGCTTTAAAAATAGGCATTGTCTTAGAGTAAAAAGATGAACTAAAATATTCTAATCTGCTGTGGGATGTCTTTCTGTATGCTGTGAATATGTGTTTCTCTGATTGGTTGATAAATAAAGCTGTTTGGCCAATAGTGAGGAAGAATAAGGTTAGGTGGTACATTCCAACAGGACAGAGGAAGAGGAAAGGAGAGGTGGAAGAGATGCCATCCCACCTTCCAAAAAGCAGCATATAATGGCACACAGATAAAGCCACAGAACACGTGGTGACATATAGATTAATAGAAATGGGCTGAGTTTAGTTATAAGAGCTAGCTACCAAGAAGTTTGAGCCATAGGTCATAGGCCATGGCCATACAGTTGATAATTAATATTAAGCCTCTGAATGATTATTTTATGAGCTGCTGCAGAACAGCAGGTGAGAGAGATTTGTCTGGACTGAGTAAGGCCTGGCAGGAACACAGGAAAACTTCTGACTACACTAATCAAAGGGGACAAGAAAGCAAACAGGGCATCATTCTTGTGATACCTGACAAAATAGATTTTTGAAACTAATAAGAGATAAAGAGGGATACTTCATTCTAATGAAGGGAACAGTTAACCAAGAAGACATTATTATCTTAAACATATACGTACCAAACTCTGGGACACCCAATTTTATTTTTTTTTTTTAAAAAATGTGCTACTAGATTTAAAGAGACAGAATATACCACTCATCTAGGAAACTTCTCTTTACAACAGATACAGATGATTACAGAAAAACACAACCAATCAAAACTCAGAGTTGTAGAGCCCAGTCCTAATGGCTACATCTATGAAACACTCCCAGACCCAAGGCTCACAGAACATTGCGGGAGAGGAGACAAAAAGACTTGTAAGAGCCAGAGAATCAGAGCTGTGAGACTGTGACTCCTAGAAATGTCAAAAACCACACCCATAAAGACTCTCCATCATGACAGCCCAAACATGAGCTGAACAAGGACAACATCATTAGGAATGCTGAAGTGGGGAGGGGGAATCTCAGGAGGCCTCAAGCCTACACCAGGAAACACAGGCAACCAAGGAATGTTAACAGTGGGAGAATAGTCTTCTCCAGGGCAGAGCACACCAACTGGTTATCTAATACCAAATGGTCGGCACTGAGGGCATGCCTACAAATGGCAGTGTTCAATCTGAGGCAGGCTATGTTTGGGACATATGTAAACATACATATATGTATGTAGCAACAATTAAAAGAAAGAAAGACCATCAATTTGAAAGAGAGCAAGGAGGGGTACATGTGAGGCTTTGAGGGAGAGAAAGGGTTGAGGGGGCATACATGATGTAATTATATTACAATTTCCAAAAAGAAAAGAAAAAATGGAAAAACTGTAAATAAATCTAAAACATATGGAAGGCCTCAAAAAGTTTTATATAAGAATTGCCAAGCACTACAGTATTAGAAATCTAAGCAAAAATTATCTATGTATGTAGTTATTAATTTGTTCATTTATAATAAAAATAATAATAAACTCACTACATGTTAATGTCAGAACAACTATGCCACAGCCTCATACAGCCTCTGGTGATGAAAGCAGGATGGATAGGGAGTCTGAGTATTCATAAAGGTAGCCTTGGCTTTGCAGACTTCCTGGAAAACCACTGTTCTTCAAAAATTTGGATTTGTCTACCAATAAGGAAACGCAGTTTTCAGATAGGAAAAATTAGTATTGTTGCTGTTTAGTAACCAGCCCTTCTTAGATTTGGCACAAACATACCAAACCAATGGTCAAAACAAGGGCTTTAATTTCCAACCTGAATCAGCTCCCACACTGACCCAGCAGTAGCAAAGCATGGGTCTGTTCACAGATGGGAGTAACATTTATGAAAAGCAAATGGCCAGCAGTGATTAGTTAACTGTGACAAGGCTTAGTTTTTAAATTCAAATTAATGACTGTTGAATTCATTAGAGTTAATTACATATCAATACCACAATTACTTACAATAGTGATAAACTGCTTCTGTTCATGTTGTGTTGCTTAAAATATCTTCTGTGTGCTATAGTTCCTGAGGATAATAAAAATAGGATCTTGAAAAGTATTTGTTTAAGAATATTTTTCACTGTACTGCATCTGTGTGTATATATACAGATACCCAATATGTTTATGTGAACATATAAATATGCATAAACTATTTTCATAAGTTTCCTAAGTTCTTCAGTTTGCATTTCATTTTCTCTAATCAGAATCAAAATATGATCACTGTTCTGACTTAAGAAATTCTAACACAAAATTATATATCTTTATATTTCCATGATAAACATTTGTCTACCATGGATTCCCAACAACCATATACTAAAATATTACCCTAGTCAATATACTCTGAAAAGCTTCAAATTGACTAAACTCAACAAGAAGACAACTGAATTAACAAGTTCAGAAAGTACTCATTCTAAAAAAAGATATAAGCACTTCAAGAGGAGAAATGTTTATTTCCTTAACTGATGAATCTCAGGAACTAGTATAAAGCATGCTACATAATGCCATGAAAGAAATCCTTGCTGAATTAATGAACAAACAATGAAATATCTATGTTCTGACTGAAACATTGTTCACATTTTGAAATTGGAAACACTGGATGTTATGTGGGTCACATGGAACAAACTACTTCCTGTATGGCATTTCCCTAAGTCTAAACTACCATTACTCTGAAACACAGTCACTAAAGTCATTTCCTTCTCCTTTTAAGAAAAATGTTGCCGGGCGGTGGTGGTGGTGGTGGTGCACGCCTTTAATCCCAGCACTTGGGAGGCAGAGCCAGGTGGATCTCTGTGAGTTTGAGGCCAGCCTGGGCTACCAAGTGAGTTCCAGGAAAGGTGCAAAGCTACACAGAGAAACCCTGTCTCGAAAAACCAAAAAAAAAAAAAGAAAAAGAAAAAAAGAAAAATGTTAAAATGTCTATAACACAGTGGCAAAAAGAAATCTATGTACAATTAATTTTATGTATCAAATTGACAGGGCTAAGGGATACCCAGATAGTTGGTAAAATAATATTTCTGGGTACCTGAGAGTGTTTCTAAAAGATATTAGCATTTAAACCAGTAGATTTTGTGGAGAAAGTCTTTTCTCCACAATGATGGGTACCATCCCATGTTGAAGACACCCCACCCCCACCCACCCCAACACTAAACATGTCATCAGATATCATCTGATGCCTATCGTTGAGATTCCCACCCTGTTCCACAACCTGCCTTCCTGATGTTTCTCACAATATATTTGAAGATGTTTTTATTTTATGGTTTTCTTTTTTCTGTTACTATAAAAGTTCACAAAACTGTTACCACACTGGAACATGGAATTTGAGGTACAATGAATCTGTGTTTCTAGGTCGCTCAGATCCTGGCTCCAGAATAAACGGTCACTTGTCCCCAGTGAGGTGGGAACTGTGGTTTTACATCAACAGACTATGGCGTGTCCACGGCCTAGTTATAAATTTTCTGGGCCATCTTCACAGTTAATATTTTTTCGCCATCAATAACCTACAACCTTGTACCATGTCTTGACTTACGACTTTCTTTGTTCTGTTTACTATAAAAACGTCATTAAATTGCTACCACATTGGAACATGGAATTTAGGGGTAACCTAAATCTGTGCTCCAGGGCTGTGGTTACTCACATTTGGATCCAGAATAAACTGTCTCTTGCTGTTTATATATCCTGCCTGTCATGGGTAAAGATATTCTAAAAAAGACACTTGTGGACTTCCCTTTGGCTAACAGACTATTGAAACAATGATCACCAAGGAACCTCAGGAATCTCATGCTGGGAAAAGGAAAAGGCTAAAGGACTTGACACAATTCTGACAGCTCTTTAGGCTACCCTGTGAGAGAGACTGGAGCCAAGACAATGATGGGTCAATGGGTAGGACCATATCTTGACTGGGAATACTGTTATGCATACCTCTGGTCTGATACTTGAACCTAAATCTCATGTAAGGACACCAAAGATACATGAGGAGAAGTCACTAGACCTCTTTGTTCTTCTTCCCAATGTAGTCACATTTTCTGATTTCACTACTATTTGTATAATTGGTTTACTGAGCATGGGGGGTAGGCCCTACCTTGTTAGGGAGCTCTTAGGACTCAGACTCTGAGTCTAACAACTCTGGAAACAGAAGATCATAAACGTTAGGGCTGGAGCAATGGATGGCTCAGTAGAGGAGGATCCAGGTTTGGTGCTCAGCACTCACACAGTGACTTACCACCATGAGTAACTCCAGTTCAGGAGACCCAACACCCTCTTCTAGCCTCTGTGGGCACCAGGCATACATGTGGTACATATACATACATGTAGGCAAAACACACATACTTATAAAATAATAACAAACAATGATTTTTAAAAGAATGTTATGCACTTTGACAGCACTGCCATAGATCCCAACCCAGTTTCCAACACTTCTGGACTCTGCATAACTCAACTCTCAAGTTTAAATTTATGAGAGAAAGAACCTAGCTGACCAAGGTTAAGTCAGCTATACCCCCCTAAAATAAATTAATGATGAACAGTCAAGACCACTATATAGATGTGACCAGTGGCTGCCATTGCATGTGTAAGAAATCATCCCAAGTCATAAACCTGTCTTCTAAGTGGGACAGTGATCATATAAGATTTCTACTGCAAGTATTATCAGGAACTTAACCATCTCTGACCATTTAGGACAAATCAATGAAACCTTCTTGTGATGCTTTCATCACTGAAGATTACTTATGGAGTTTTCTAACAAATATTGGCAGATTTTATGAAGAAGTAAAATGAATCAGCTAAAATCATTGAATTTTTAAAATTATATCTATTTGAGATAGCCTAACTCTGACATGTTTCTAGATTTAGGCTGATGGTAATATTGAACCAAGTTCTGAGATGATATATAATCATTGATTTAAATAAACATTATTCAAACTGATATACTCCAACAAAGAAATGTTAATAAAACCTTCAAAACACTACTTATAATGTTAACAAATGCAGAAAAGTCAATAGAACTACACTTCAATAAATTAAAAAAAAAAAACACTGAAATTGGAAGGATGGAATAAGCAATTCCAAATATCTTAGGCAAGTATTGTGGATTAAATTAGAATTGCCCCCTACGGGCTCATGTATTTGAACACTTGGCCCCCAGTTCATGGTGCTATTTGGGGAGCTTACAGAACCCCTAGAAAGTAGAGCCTTGCTGAAGAAACTACATCACTGGGAGTGGGCTTTGAAGTTTTATAACCTTATCCTGTAGCTGGAGAGTTTTCTCTCCGGGTCCCGCCAAGCCCCGGCAGTCCAACAGCCCACTTATAAAATAAACACACAGATGTTTATATTATTTAAACTGTTTGGCCTAATGGCTCAGGCTTCTAGCTATCTAGTTCTTACATCTTAAATTAATTCATTTCTATAAATCTATACCTTGCCACATGGCTCATGGCTTACCGGCATCTTCACATGCTGCTTGTCATGGCGGCGGCTGGCAGTGTCTCCCAATTCTCCTCTCTGTTAGTCCTGCCTATACTTCCTGCCTGGCTACTGGCCAATCAGTGTTTTATTTATTGACCAATCAGAGCAACACATTTGACGTACAGGCCATCCCACGGCATCATCCCACATCCAGTTTGGTCTCTCCAACTTCTCTGTACAGTTGAAATGTGGCCAGCCAGCTTCCCACTTCTGCTACCATGTTTCTTCTTCCACTGTGGACTCTCTCTAGAACCGTAAGCCAAAATAAACTCTTCCTTAAGTTCTTCTACTGTGGGATTTTGTCACAGCAACAGAAAATTCACTAATATAATGAGCTCTTAGACTATGTGCTGGTTAGTCTTTGTCAACTTGACACAAACAAGAGGCATCTGGGAAGGGAACCTTGATGGAAGGATTGCCTCCATCTCTGCACCCATATAAACCTGTATTGGTATTAATCTGAATCACACATAATACCATCCTGTAAATTGTGGTGATAATTTTTATGCTGAAATATGATATTTTATTTGTATGTTAATAAATAAAGTTTGCCTAGAGATCAGAGGTCATAGTGGGCCATAAACAGAAGTCAGGTGGTGGTAGCACATGCCCTTAATCCAATCACATGGCAGGCAGCGTCTCTGTGTGTTCAAGGACACAGTCAAGCATGGTGACACATGCCTTTAATCCCAGTACCAACCATAGAGACCAGGAGGTTTGTATAGACAGGCAATGACAAGGGAGTGATGTGGCTGGGCTTAGAGCCAATGAGAAGGCAGAACAGGAAGGCAATAAAGGCGCAGGTTAGACAGGAAGAGGCTCTCTTGGGAAGCTATGACGAGGTGGTAAGCTAAGGTTAGTTGGTGGCTGTTGCTCTGATCTCTGCAACTTGCACCTCTGTATTTGGCTCTGTGTTTCTTATTTAATAAGATTGTTCAGAAATTTGTCTGCAGTAAATTATGTTATTGTGAGGCTAGATCAACTCCTGAGACCATATAACTTAGACATTAAGAATTAAGCATTGTTAGTTTAGCAGTTCAAAGACAAACAGAAACTTATAGGCATACAGAAAGAGTCTCTGGATCACTAAAATGTGTAGCAAGAAAAATCTGTGCAAGATCATGTGTCATGACTTAGAAGAAATAAGCTATGTTATGCTATTTGTTGAGCCAACTAAATAGAATGCAAAGATCAAGTCTGAGGTAGGGTTTTTGTTGTTGTTGTTGTTTAAAGATTTCTTTATTCTTTCACAGGGTAGATTTAAATTAATAAATAAAACCTCCCTATTTTCACAGAACTGCTTCACTCTGATGTCCTCACTGACCAGGATCTCCAGCATGAGCAAAGAACTTCCTCTACATGAGACCTTCATATGATAACTTATTCATGTTTTACTCTGTAAATTTATAAATGATAAAGGCTGAAAGCAAATTTTGACCACGATAAAGATTTTTATCTTACAAAGTAAAAGTCCCATAGAAAAGTTACCAAAGGAACAATGTCATCTCAGAGATTTTCAAATTAACCAACTCGAGCTGAATTTTTGTGATTGGCATTTACACTCTAGCCCTCAAAAGCAAATTCAGAGCAATCTGGTTTGATGCAGAGCTCGAAACTGTCCATTATATCAGCTCAACCTGTGAGTTGAGGCTGAGGAGAAACATTTTTATTTAAAGCCTGATGTTTTGATGGAGTAAGTGCTCCCCAGGTGACTTTCCACAGGGCGGTGAGGCACTGAGGAAGGGTTCATCAGTCTGCAGCCAAATGAAAGGATGAGGACAAAGAGGAAGGAAGGTTCTCATACATCTAATCTCAGTTCATTTCTATTGTTTTTATTTTATAATTAATTTGAAGAATACATGCCCTTGCTACTCTCTAAATAATAATGGTATATACTAAATAGCATATATAGTTAAGATATGACTTTAAATTAGCCGACATTGTTTTTCAATTGGCTTGGAATTATATCAGTGTAGTTTCAATATAGAGGTAAATCCATTTTAGCTGAAGCAGGATGAAAACACAGGAAAAATTATGGGGACATGAAACTGAAAGGAGCACTCCACCCCAGAGTCTGGTTGAAGCCTCTCTGCAGCAGAGAAGCAAGAATTCCAGCATAAGTAATGATTGATTAGTATCTTCCTCCATTTCCCAACATATGCCTAGGAATCATACCAGAAACTCCATACACAGGAAAAGGACACACCCTAAAGTCCATGAGCAACCACAGGGGCTCCTGGTGTGCCTTATCGAATTATACTTCCACCCAAGGCACCTCTGGAGCCACCCTATGATCTCACATATCAAGAAGAAATATTGGAGGGTCATTTTAACAACCCCCTGGGGCGTCACTTGAGAGCCACCGAAATTGTATGTGAGGCGAGGCTAATGCTAAGACAATTAAAGTCTATATCAAAATATAAACTATAGGAAAATCAACCAGGCGGTGGTAGAGGCAGGCGGATCTTTGTGAGTTCGAGGCCAGCCTGGTCTACAAAGCCAGTTCCAGGAAAGGCGCAAAACTACACAGAGAAACCCTGTCTTGAAAAACCAAAAAAAAAAAAAAAAAAGAAAAGAAAAGAAAAGGAAAGGAAATCTCCAACTCCACTTCATACAGGCTATCCTGAAATTTTTTTTTATTGCTAAAATCATTAATCCTGAGTCCAGGTGCTTAAAAGATGAGAGGAACTCCTCATGCTGCTGAGGATGATGGCATAGAGCTGCGCCTCTGTCCCTTCACAGCTGACACAGTCACCGGAACAACGGGGATTTAATAGAAAACATTAACCAGATGAGTAAGGCGCTCCTAACATCCCACAGACTTAATGACTATTGGAAGTAGCTACCTCCTCTAGTTGGTAGCAGGAGTAAATGAAAGGTTTTAAACATCTTCAAAAGTGAGAGAGATCTGTGGGGATTGAGACCTCTAAAGAGAGGATGCTGCTGAGCATGGTGGTATATCACAGTTAGTGTTTCTATAGCTGTGAGGAGGCACCATGACCATGGCAACTCTTATGAAGGAAAAATATTTCATTGGGGTGGCTTATATTTTCAGAGGTCTAGTCCATTATCATCATGGTTCACTGGGGTGGCGTGCATGCAGGCATGGTCCTAGAGAAGGCGCAGGGAGTCCTACATCTCGGCATGCAGGCAACAGGAAGTGGTCTGAGACACTGGGTGTGGCTTGAGTATATATGAGAACTCAAAGCCTGCTTCCACAAGGACACACTTCCTCCCATAAGGCCACACCCACTCCAACAAAGCCACACCTCCTAATAGAGCCATTCCCTATGGGGGCCATTTTTTTTTCAAACCACTACATGGTACATGAATTTAATGCCAGGACTCAGAGGCAGATGGATCTCTGTAAGTTCCAGACCTGCCAGGGATATACAGAAAGACCTTGTCTTAAAAGAAAAAAAAAGGGGGGGAGGGGGAGGACTGCTGCTCCCTGATACTTATTTTAGACATCCAGACGTCATTGTACCTGATAAACTTCTCTATGTTTCTACTGGAAAATTAGCATACTAGTTTCCAAATGCCCATGAAGGGAACCACAGCTGTCTAGTCAAGTAGTGTTGCTGGAATGAGGCACACGCAAACACAAGGAAGACAGGAAGAAAGCTGGAAGCCTACAGAATAGAACAAGCCCCTTCTCTCTCCTCCTACCTCCCAATATCCCTCTTGCACCTTCTGCTGGCAAAGTCTGACCAGACAAGAGGCTAACCAAATCCAGGATGGTGTCTGCAGAGTCCTAGACCCCAACACACAAAACAAGTGGGTTGGTGGGTGTGCAGCTTAGAACCAAGTAACTTGTTAGTTGACACAACAATGTTAGTTACTTTTTTTTCCCTTGGTTTTTCAAGAAAGGATTTCTCTGTGTGGCCTTGGTTGCCCTGGAACTAGGTTTGTAGATCAGGCTGGCCTTGAATTCATGGAGATCCACCTGCCTCTGCCTCTTGAGTTCTGGGATTAAAGGTGTGTACCACCACTGCCCCGCATAGTTTCATTTTTTACTGAAAGCTTACTTACCTACTTACCTATAAAATATCACTTAGTGACATCAGTTCCAAAGAGCTCACCTTACTTTTAGTGTGATTTAATAAGAGTAAAGATACAGGGGGCAGTTGGTTCTTACAGCACTCGATACCCAGTCTCATTTGATTCCTGCGAAGCAGAGTCTGAAACACTGCATATTTCTTTGTGGATCACTGCTTCCCAGAAAATGGAACAACAAATAAAAGAATCACTATTCGAACTTAATTCTAAGAGAAATTAAGGTAAGTGACAAGAGGCAACGGGAGAACAAATGTCCCATCTCTTACCTTTGGATCCATTCAGCAGGAGAGGGATGCTGAACTGTGCCACCACCACCGCCTCCTCCAGATCTTTAAAGAGATCTTCAAGGATATCCTCTCCTTTGAAGTGCCCACAGATGTAGGGCCTTTGAGAACAACAGAGCCTTGCTTGGCTCTGATGAGTTTAGCACAGGGAGCCAGAGTGCAGCAGCTTTCCAAAGTCTGTTGTTTTGTGCCAAAGAAAATAAGGAAGGTGGACAGGAGGACCACCACGAGCAACGTGAATGCAGATTTTTATTAGAGGAAAGGTGAGAAGGATGCCATGGAGAAGGGCCCGCCGCAAGAGGGCTGCTGCCAAGGGGCTTTGCCTAGTGGCCGATTGTTGGACTTGTGATGCAATGGGCTAGGGATTGAAGTGATCGTTACCGAGCTTGGTTATTTTTCGGCTATGTTGTGAGTCAAACCAACAAGGAGACCATGTACCTGTTGTTTGCATTTCTTATCCTGATTTATCCTCCAATCAGGGATGTTGCGCTCTCTCTCTCTCTCTCTCTCTCTCTCTCTCTCTCTCTCTCTCTCTCTCTCTCTCTCTCTCGCTCTCGCTCTCGCTCTCTCTCGCTCTCTCTCGCTCTCTCTCTCTCTCTCTCTCTCTCTCTCTCTCTCTCTCTCTCTCTCCTATTACTCATCTCATAGGCTAATTCACCATGGACCCTTACTTCCTGGGAGGAACTAACTCCTGTCTCACCACCACAAAATATACCTACTATTCTTCCCCGTCTTTATCACTACCCAACTTTACACCACTCCACCACTCCCCACCTTCATTAAAAGCTCATGCATCTGGCTCAGGAGCCTCCTTTACACTTTAAGTCTTGGCACAATGACAGACTCATACACATGAAAGCACATTAATCCCTAACTACACAGCTATCTAACCTAGACCCCTACAACAAACAGCCTCTCATAGTAACACGCTTTAGGACTGCACTCAAAACTTTGTCCCCACACAGAACCGACTGTGATCAGCAACATTTCTGACCTATTGAACTCAGAAACTCAACCCCATCTGAATTCTCTAATGGTTTTGCTCATCTTCCTGGTTACACTTCAGTAAACCTGCCTCTCTGGCCCCTTCTTTTTGGTTGTGTCCCTATAACTCAATTAGCACAGTGAGCATCCATGTACAAAGAAAATAACAGGAAGTCTCCCAACTCTGCCACTCAGGCTCTGTAAATCTTCCCTCAGGTCTCCTCCACTCCCTGAGCACAGGACCGCAATTCCTTGCTGCTGACTTCTCACCTCTCAGGCTTTTATCTTCCTTTCTACCAATTAGACCTCCTGCTGTCTGATCTTCCTATTTCTTGAATGTAGATATTACAAATGGATCTATCATTAACTTTTTTCTTTACAGTGTAATCTCCTTTTCAAGTCTTTTTCAGCTCTAGGACTCATGAATTAATTGTCAGCAGTTACTAACTCTGGTCATATGTTAGAATCACCTAGAAGACTTTACAAAATATACAACCCCCAACCTCTAAAACACACACACACACACACACACACACACACACACACACACACACACACACCAGCCAAGCCAATTAAATCACTGTCTATGATCCTCTCAATTACATCAAAACCTCTAGAGCCAAGCTTCTATTTTTGAAAACTCTCGGGGTTCAATATGCGCAAGTAGATCAAGAAGTACTGCTCAAAGTGAATGGATTTTAACTCTATGCTTTGCATTCTGACTTCTCTTCTGAGCACATTTCCAAATTTGTTGGACATTTCTCTTGGATCCCACTAGTATTTTCACTTGAAACATCCCAAATTAAACTCATTGCCTATGCAAATTACATTATAAATCATATTGCCTCTGTAAATATATTGTTTTCCTTCTGTAATTGTATTAACAAAATGATATTTCTTAGACCCTATGATGGAGACATCAGAATAATCTGATTCCTCTCTCGTCATTACTGTCAACTTCTGTATTAGTTACTTCTCTGTTGCTGTGATAAAATACCATGACAAGAAGCACCTTATAGGAGAAAAAAATGTATTTGGCTTACAGTTCCAGAGTTTCATAATGGTAAGGGAGGCATAGCAACAGCCAGCCAGAGCAGGAAGCTGAAAGATCACATCTCCATCCACATGAAGGAAGCAGAAAACGAAGAGAGGCTAGGCTATGACCTCTCCAAGCCTGCCCGCAGTGATGCGCTTCCTCCAGCACGGCTGTAGCGCCTGTCCAAACAGCCCACTAACTGGGGACCAAGTGTTTAAATACCTGAGCCTGTGGGGACATTTCTCATTCAAATCACAAAAATATCCAATCAGCTGTAGAGAACCGCTGAGTCCAGCTTCATGGCCAATTCTCACTACTACCAAGTTCGAATGATCTGATGCCACTTCTCAGTGGTTCCATTAGAACAGCCTCCGTATTAGCTCTTATCCAATTTGGTCTCTAGTCCTCCAAATTTGAGACATCTTGAAAGTATTATTCATATACCATACAATGTTCTCATATAGCCATTCTCCTGAAAGAACTCCAGGGCTCCCTGCCATCTACAGAGGAAATCCAAATGACTTGGTCTGGCACTGAAGGCCCCAGCCACATTTTCCCCTTGTAACAGGCCCCCAGATCTTAGCACAACGGACACCATGTTAGAGGTCCATTCTACCATTCTGACCTTAAAACCAAGCACCTGGGCCCCAATACCAGCCAAAAAGACCTAATCTATCAAAGACCTGATCCATAGTTCCAGAATCCAGGGCAGTCCCCACATGTACTAACTTGCTTTTGGCTTCTGTAGTTCTGCTTCTTGCTAACTGAAGTGTGCCAACCAGAACGTGGGTTTTGTGCATAAAAGACAAAGAACTGTGAGGATCGGGGCTGCATGGTTTGGGCAAGTTCCCCATGCAGCGTCCAGCTGGCAATAAAGAGTTGCTTTTCAGTTTTAAGAATGTCTGTGTGTCTTCTCTAGTGGACTACCTCCTAAACACTCTGTTTCGCTGTATTTGCTGCTCATCCTAACCAGGCATCTACCTTTCTGGTTGTGCAATAACCATAATCCTTTTTTCCTGGATGTTAAAAAAAACTACTGTCCGTTGTGGTGGTATTGTGTTCCCCAAAATATTGTGTACCTTAATAAACTTATCTGGGGTCAGAGAACAGACAGCCACTAGATACAGAGGCTAGAAAATGGTGGCACTCATGCCTTTAATCCTAGCATTCCAGAGACAGAAATCTCTCTGGATCTCTGCGAGTTCAAGGCCACATTGGAAATAGCCAGGCATGGTGACACACGCCTTTAATCCCAGAAAGCAGCCTTTAATCCCAGGGAGTGGTGGTAGAAAGCAGAAAGGTTTATAAGGCGTGAGGACCAGAAACTAGAAGCATTTGACTGGTTAAGCATTTGACTGGTTAAGCATTCAGGCTTTCGAGCAGCAGTTCAGTTGAGAGCCATTGGGATGAGGACACAGAAGCTTCCAGTCTGAGGAAACAAGACCAGCTGAGGATCTGGCGAGGTGAGATAGCTATGGCTTGTTCTGGTTCTCTGATCTTCCAGTTCACCCCAATACCTGGCTCACAGGTTTGATTTTATTAATAAGAACTTCTAAGATTCCTGCTACAGTCCGTGGTCTGGTAAGATTGTTCGGCAAGTGGAGGGCTTGCCTCAAAAGCCTGACAACCCGAGTTCAATCCCTGAATCTATAAAAGGTGAAATGAGAGAACTGATTCCACGAAGTTGTCTTCTGACCCCAACACATGAGCCATGACACATTCACACCTATGCACATACAATGATAGTGACTTAAATTGTTTTAAAACTACTATTCAAATTCCTACTTAAAATAGATTTATTCCAGAATTTCCTCAGACAGAATTAGTCTCTCCCCTAACTAAAATGTTTCCATCTATATTCTTTAATTTATATCTTGTAAATGATTGAATGTATAATTCAACTCTAATAGACTGACACTGTATTTGACTCTAAGGTTTATGTATATGCCTACTAATGTCTCATTATACTCAAATATGCCTTTTAAATTAGTTAGTGAAGAAAGTAGAAAAATCAGTCTAGGTGTGGTGGCACATACCTGTAGTTCCAGCACTTGGAAGGGGAGGCAGGAGTACTATTATAGTTATTAGTGTCAGATCCTGGATCCTAATAACCCTGACAAACTGGGCTTGGCCACTTTCCTCAATAAGCCAATTAAGGTCAAGTAATAGTAAAAACCAGAGAAAGGAGATTCATTCAACATGGCTGTATGGAAAAAAGAAGGACAAAGTCAAGTTGTTATGGGAAAACTAGGGTTTCCTCTGTGGAAGTGCTTAGTCTCATTAATAAAAGAATTTCAATACATATGCATAAAGAAACAGGTAAAAATTCTATTTAAATTTGAGAGAAGAGGCCGAGCGGTGGTGGCCCATGCCTTTAATCCCAGCACTCGGGAGGCAGAGCCAGGCAGATCTCTGTGAGTTTGAGGCCAGCCTGGTCTCCAAAGAGAGTTCCAGGAAAGGCGCAAAGCTACACAGAGAAACCCTGTCTCAAAAAAAAATTGAGAGAAAAACAACAGGGCAAACAAGATGTAACTTTCTGCAGCCATTGAGAGAAAGGAGATGGGAAAGAAAAAGAAAGTCATGCTCAGAGTTAAGCTGCATGCTCAGCAATGGAGGCCATCAAGAAGCCAGATGGTGGAGATGCTGTAGAGAATGTATAAGAAAACCCAGAATGTCCAGAAAAGCACACCAAGCTTTGACCAATATCTAGAAGAAAAGGGTAGAAAACAGGAAAGGGGAAAGTTATACTTACTGAGTTAGTGAGCAGGCCAGTGTCTTAGTTAGGGTTTCTATTGCTATGAAGAGACACCATGACCACAGCAACTCTTACAAATGAAAACATTTAACTGGGTAGCTTACAGTTCAGAGGTTCAGTCTATTATCATCATAGTGGGACATGGCGGCATGCAGGCAGACATTGTGCTGGAGAAGGAGCTGAGAATTCTACATCTTTTATCTGTAGGCAACAGGAAGTGAACTGAGACACTGAGCATGGCTTGAGCATATATGAGACCTCAAAGCCCACCCCCACAGTGACACATTTCCTGCAACAAGGTCAGACCTACCTCCTAATAGTGCCACTCTCTATGAGTTTATAGGGGCCAATTACATTCAAACTACCACAGCCAGTATAATAGATACTTTCTTTCTCCAAGCCATTCCAGATATCTGCATCAAGGGGAAGAGCTTCTTGGAAGGAAAAGCATATTATCTCTTTAAGAGGACAATTATTCCTCCCCTTTCCCCAACATGTCTTCAGAGGAAGCAGATTTCCTGGTATAAAGAGGGCAGAGTACATCCCTGGACAGATGACTGACAGGCTCAGCTGTGTTAACTCTTAAAAGGAGGGGACCAGAGTATGTAATTATTTAAGTAGCTTGGAATGTGAGGTCCAATTTAGATTTTATTCTCTGACCAGGAAGAAGTAGCTTTGTCTTAATTGGCCTCAATAAAGTCCAAATACCCCAAATACCCCTTTTTATATGGTAAACTAAATCCTGAGGAGGCACTTTCATTTCTAACCAGAAAAAGCAATGGAAAATGGGGTTCATTCCAAAACCAAAGAGTGATTAATGCTGATGCTCAACTCACATTCTCATTTTTATTCAGCCCAGGGTCTCAGCTGGTAGTATGATACCACATATATTTAGGGTGAAACATCCTACTTCAGCTAACATACTCCCTCACATATATGCCTAGAAATAATTCTAAATTCCATCAGACTGACAAGATTAACCATCATAGATACATAGTGAGTTTGAGACTAGCTTAGGCTATATGAGACCATATCCCCAAATAAAAGCATAGACATGGGAGAGTAAGGAAGGAAGGAAGAAGGAAGGAGGGAAGGAGGAAGGGAGGGAGGGAAAAAACATAGGAAGGAGGGAGGAACAAGAGAGAAGGAAGGATGGGAGGGAGGGAAGAAAGGAAGCGGGGGAAATGAGTGTAGCACAATAATCAAAAGACCATATCTTTAACTTCAAAGTCAAAGATTCTTAGGTTCAAATCCCAATTTTAGTATTTCTTTTTCTGCCACATAACCTTGAACAAGTAACTCTGCCTAGCAACAGATTTCTCATCCATAAAAGTGGTTGTAGTGGGTACATAATGGCTCTGTTGCAGCCACAGTCTGTGTGGATGTCTGTGGCTCCTGATACCACCAAAGATCGAGAGAATATGGTTGTATAGAGTTGGCCCCACCCCTCACTGGCTGCAACACTAGGGAGAACTGGTCCTGCCCCTCACTGGTTGCAGCACTAGAGAGCAGGTCCTACACTTCCCCTGGGCAGCACAAAAGAGTTGACCCTGTTCATGGGTGCATGGGCGAGCTGGACTTGAGAGTGAGAATGAGAGAGTAGGTCGGCCATATAGTGGTGCAGGTAAGGGAAAGATACCCTCCCCCACTTTCCCCTAGCCACCTGTGATGGGCTGGAGAGCAGGCCCTGAGGTCATAAGAGCAGAAGAGCTGGCCCTGTCCCTCACCAGCTGCAGCACCTGGGACAACAGGCCCTGCACCTTGCCTGAGCAGCACAGTAGAGCTGACCCTGTTGGCCAGGGTGTGGGTGAGCTGGCCCTGGGGGCATGAGAATGGGATAGCTGGCCACACACCCTTTATGTGCTATGTGGTGGTGAGGGTGAGGGTGAGGGAGAGATGCCTCCCCTTGCTCCACACCACCTGTGCTGGATGAGGGAGCTGACCTTCCTCCTAACCAGCTGCAGGAAAATGGGCCCTGTACCTCATCTGGGCAGCACAGTAGAGCTGACCCTGTTGATGGGGGCAGGTGAACCACCCCAAGAACATGAGCCTGGGAGATCTGGCCCTGCCCCTCATTTGCCATATGGCGGCAAGGGACAGACACCATTCCCCCCTCCCTCGACACCTGTGGCAGTTGGAAGGGCTCAACCCTGAGGTCATAAGAGGGAGAGAACTGTCCCTGCCCCTCATCAGATGCAGCACTCAGGAGAGTGGCCCCTGCACTTCACCTGGGCAACACAGTAGAGCTGGCCCTGATGGTGTAGGCGTGGGTGAGCTGGCCCTGAGAGCATGAAAGCAGGGCGCCCTGGTGGTGAGGACAGAGAAGAGCTGGCAGGCTGACCAACCCTGCAACTACCCAGGCCCAGAACCAGGATTATGTGTTGGCCCATCCCAACATCTGCCCCATCTATGATCTGCTGGAGCACATGAAGGGGCACATCCTGTAGATTCAAAGAGGCAGGATCTCAATGACACAATTAGTCCTAGAAGTTCAAGCTGGAATCTGTAAGCTTCTTAATACTCCATAATGAATATCTACTTTTTTTCAATAAAAAAAATTTTTTTTATTTAAAAAATTCTTTTATTTATTTTACAAACCAACCACAGATCCCCCTCCCACCCCTCCTCCCACTCCCCCCACCACCACCTAACCACCACCCCCAACCCACCCCTCATTCCCTCCTCCAAAAGGATAAGCTCTCCCATAGGGGGACAGCAAAGCCTGGTACATTCAGTTGAGGCAGGATCAAACCAATGAATATCTTCTTACAGGGTGAATTTTATTCTCCAGAAAGGAACACAAAGTAAAATTCTTTTGTCATTATTTCTTCTGGGGCAATTTTATAGCTGGATAGGTGACAATTGAGAGGTAGATTGAACCCTGAATGTTTGATTTAAAGTAACTAACTATAGTAGGAAAACACCAGCCAAAGTAAATGTTTGGAGTGTTGAAATTTGGTGTCCCAATTTAAATAAATGTATTTATTTAGTGTATGTGTATGAGTGTTTTGCCTGTGTGTACCACATGCATGCCTAGTGCCTGAGGAGGCCAGAAGAAGAGAGCAACAGATCCCCCAGAACTGGAGCTATAAATGGTTGTGAGCCACCATGTGAGTGCTGGGAACTGAACCAAGGTCCTCTCCAGGAGCAACAAGTTCTCTTAACCACTGAGTCATCTCCCCAGCTCCCTGGTATCCTATTTTGAAACATGCATGAAATCCCTGACTGACATTTAGCTTAATAAAGTATCATGCTACTGCTTTCCCACACAGACTTTGTTACAAGTATACTTTGGGATTTTTTTCCTTACAAACATTTTCAAGGAATACTAACTGTGCATCTACATGTGCCACAAGCCCTGGATGGCCAAGTGTTGGTTTGGAACTCTACAAGGACAGGCAAGAGGACTCAAAACTCAAGGCTTTTTTCTACTGAGACTTAATGCTGCTCTGTCCGAATTAGCTGTTCTTTTTCCTCTCTTCACCTCTGCACCCTGAAGAAGCTCTTTGCCTTGTGACCTCTATCTCTAACCCTACTTCAAGCAGTGAATGATACACAGCTGAAAAACCTGAGCACCACTCTCCAGGGCTTTGACCTCTATCATCCTGTGATTACTTACTCGAACAAACAATATCATAAAATGGACACAGTAAATTTTTTTGTGGCAGATTGTCTGGTGGCAGAAAATATTTATCGAGTGCCAGAAGTATAAATCATTCTGGGTTTTTCAGGTACACATTTCCCACCACCAAAAAAAAACAAAAAACAAAAACTAATTCTGCTCTTAACTCAGTGGCACGGTCATTCCGCTTCTGAGTGTTTCTGCTCACCTATAATGTCTTTGAGATCAAAACTAAACAACAACAACAACAAGACACAGACCTTAATCTAAGAAAGACTTCTGTACCTATAACACAAAACACAACTAAAGTCCAGGTTCATATAATGTAAACACACACAGACACTCCAGGACCAGAAACTCCTAGAATTTAGTAAACAGAAAAAAATAAGAAAAATATACCTTGCATGGAAAATTTTCTGACAAAAACAGATACTATATTTGATCTTAGCCAAAGGGTCAGGAAACAATCCCATGAAAAACATCTATAGCTCTTATTTCAAGTCATTTAGGTAACTCAGGTGGATGTATTTGTCAAAATGTATCTGTTACCTGGGTGGGGTCTCTAGAAGTTGGAGTGGGAGAGTATATATGATCAAAACCATATATGTATGAAATGTTCAAAGACTAGATAAGTAAAATTTATTTTTTAAATGTCTAGTGGTACACTTAAGGTTTGGATTTCACCAAATGTTACTTCAGAACAACTAAAAACTGGCTGGAGAGACAACTGAGCAATTAAGAGTGCTCACTGGCCTTTCAGAGGACTCAGCTTTGGTTCCCAGCACCCATATCAGGTGGTTCATAAGCACCTATAACTATAGTTCCAGGGGATCTGACAGACTGTGGCCTCTGGGGGCGCCTGCAGGAATATAAACTCACTAAGGCACACGTATACACAGGTAAAGATAAATCTCTTTTCAAAACTGAAGACGGACACTAAATGCAATTGTGCACACTACAGTCATGTAGTAATAACGCATTTGATGGCTGCAGCCTCCTTTCAAATACTTCAAACCATAACATAGGTTGCATGAGTGAGACAAATATAACACAATGCAAATAAGACCTAGGTGACCAGATTCAAGTTCTTTCTTTTTATTGAAATTTTTCTAAATAAAAGATTAGGGTAGAAGGAAGGTCTCCAGTAGCAGACAGCCACAATTTATAAATTGGGGTGGATTAGGGGTGGGGGAAGGCTGGGGGTGGGAGGAGGGAGGACAGGGGAATCCGTGGCTGATATGTAAAATTAAATTAATTATAAAATAAAAATATTTAAAAATAAATAAATTGGCAGGGGAAAAAGTGTGTTTGTGTGTGTGTGTGTATAAATACAAATATATTGGGTTTTTTTTTTCAAGACAGGGTTTCTCTGGGTATCCCTGGCTGTCCTGGGACTTGCTCTGTAGACCAAGCTGTCCTTGAACTCAGAGATCTATCTGCCTCTCAAGTGCTGGGATTAAAGGTGTGCGCCACCACTGTCCGGCTAAATTGGCAAAAATCTTAAGACCACATTTAGTCACACAGTCGAAGGACCACGAAGGAAGATAGATAGAGATAAATACGCAAACAAGGCAGATGCAGCCGTCAGGTCGTCAAACGAATCAGAACTCATATTCAAGGAGCGTAGAAGATGGATGGAAGTGTACAGAATACTAACAAACACTAATATTCTAGTTCAGAAAAGCGCGTGCAGCTACTAGCTAAAACTAGCACTTCAGTTGGGGTGGGGCAGGGGTAAGGCTTCTTAAAAACGTTTTCATTCCATGGAAAACAGCTGTTTTGCTTTGTGTTTCAAGGTAATAAACTGAGTCCACTGCCATCCAGAGGAAGGACTATGCTCTAAGTATGGGGCCCTCTGCCACAGAGCACTTTGGCTCTGGGGGAGAACCAGGGAGAGAAAAACGGGGATGGGGCTGGGGGCCGGGGCGGACTGGGAAAAGACAAGGAAGAGAAAAGTGGACGGAGGGAGGGGTGGAGAGAGAAAAAGAGGACTCTAAGTTCCTGGGCGGAGCAGAAGGAAAGAGGGGACAACCAGCGAAAGACTGAAATAGAAGAACAGTAAAACTCTCTGGTGACAGGCGACCTAGGACACTGCGACCAGAGGGGCTGCGAGGTCCATTAGAGGCTGTTTCTCGATGCTGTGAAATCTCTGCCGCTATCCTTTTTCCAAATCTGCACAGAAGGCATTTACACTCATGAATGTTTTATGTGAAAGGGCTTTTAGTGGACATCAAGCAGGGAGCTCAGGGCGGTTTCTGGGTCAGGGCAGTGCAGAAATCTTGAGAAGGGCTTGAGTCCCCACAGGACTTGGAAGAGGCGGGGTGTCTCCATGCCAGCTTTATGCAGTTCTCTTGGGGACCAGGAAGAATGAGGAGGGGGCGGGGGAGGGATCAGACACCAGCTTATTCTAGGAAAGGCTGATTTTCAGAGAGGAGAATTTGAAAAGCACTTTTTCTCATCCATCTTTAACCCAGAGGACCCCCGTTACCGGGCTTGGAAATTCAGAACAGGCGGGCCCAGCTTTTTCCATGGGGTCACATTGCCACCTGCTGGTATTCGTAAAAAGTGCTGCTGGGAACAACCTTGACTTTGCAGTTCTTTGGAAGACTGGTTTCCTTTGTGTAGGAATGCAGATTTGCCCATTTTACCATCTAACGGCAATCTTTCTTCTTTAGATATACTTTAATTAAAATAATTGCATCACTTCTCCCTTCCCCTCTTGTCCTTCCAACCCCTCCCATGCCTCACTCCCTCTCAAATTGGTGGATTTTTCTTTAATCAAAGATTAAATCAATATATAATATATATATAGTTACATATATTGTATATTCATTCACAAATATATAACTGCAACCTGCTGAATCAATTTTTTGTTTATGTGTATGGGATTTCAGTACTGGCCACTTTGTATTGAGTAACCAATTAGGGGGTTCTAATTCCCCCTCTCTCAGCAGACATTAGTTGACTATAGGTCTTTTTCTAGGGGTTGGACTCTGAGAGACTTCCTCACTTCCACGTTAGTATGTCTAAGGCTCTTTCTAGTCCATACAATATTTTATTACAATGACTGTCTCTCATAACTAGGTCATTCATAAACTCCTTGATATTCTAAGATTGTATTTTTTCTGCATATACATTCCCAGCATCTCCACAAAAGATGCATATGGTAATTGACTAAAAAGTATCTAATAAGTTAAAAAGTGAATAAGAGTGAATCAGAGAGTTTAAGTCAGTTATACAAACTTTTATCAATAAAATGTTAAATTAACTTTTTTTTTCTTATTTGGTTTTTCAAGATAGGGTTTCTCTGTGTAGCCCTGGCTGTCCTAGAACTCACTCAGTGGACCAGACTGGCCTCAAACTCAGAGACCCACCTGCCTCTGCCTCCTGAGTGCTGGGATTAAAGGCATGTACTACCACCCCCTGGCACTTTTCTCCCTTTTTATTGAAAAAAAATCATACAATATATTTTCATCACAGTTTTCCCTTCCCCAACTCCTCCAAGACCCTTCTGACTCCCTACCCACCCAACTCCACAACTTTTCTTTCTCTTTCTCTTCAGAAAACAGGCAAGAAAACACCCCCACCCCCAAAAAAAAGGAAAATAAAAATCACCTTATGTATGCAGTGGCTTTTGTCCAATACTACATCTTACAAAATCCCTATACATGAACTCAGAATAAAGAACAAATGTGGACTCATCTTCCCTGACTTTTTCTATTCGCATACAACTGTGTGTGTGCTGGATCAAGTGCAGGTGTGTGTGCTGGTTCAAGTGCAGGTGTGTGTGCTGGTTCAAGTTCAGGTGTGTGTGCTGGTTCAAGCACAGGTATGTGTCCTGGTTCAAGTGCTGGTGTGTGTGCGTGCTGACAGAGGCCAGAGTACAACATTGGGTGTCTTTCTGCAAGGTTGTCTTCTCAGTGACCTGATGCTTGCCAAGTAAACAAGGCTAGCCAGCTAGTGAGTGCTAGAAATCTGTCTCATCCTCTTTTGCCCTGAGATTCTCGAGGAATGCCACCATGCCAGCTCTTGTTCTACATGGGTTCAGGGAGTAGAAGTCAAGTCCTGGTGCTTACAAGGCAAACACTAGCAACTGAGTCATCTCCCAGCCACTGTCAGCATACAGTTTATAAACTCTTAATTATCACAAGAGACTCAAAAACAAAATATTGATATAGTCTGCTGTCAGCTTTCAGAGGAAACAGGTTAAGTAAATTTATCTGATAATGCATCAATATCATTAGGACTCAAAGGAATCTTAGAGGTGTATTATTTGAATTATTCATATCATTTACACGATGCAGGATCACAAATAGGATTGAAGATGTGATCTACCAAAATCCCTAGGTTGAGCCTAGTGAACATTAGGGCCTCCTGGCTTCTCTTAAATCTGATTTCCCAGTATGCAAAAGACATGTGAGCTTCAAAAGAATACCCCTGCCTGAGTATTGTTAAGCAATTAGGGCTAACGTGTTCTCTTTCTTGGAGCCACTGGAAAGGTACTCCAGAGAACAGGACCATGCACAGTGGTCAAGTAACAGACAAAGGTGGTGGACAGAAAACGTAAGAGATAGAAGACCAAACCTCGTGAGGCAACACATTCATCAAGGCAGTGGTCGCAGTCTCTGGACAATGAGCTCTTAGCACATAGCCTGAAACACCTAGTTCAACTGAGCAAAATCTAAGCTGGAGTCCTCCATGTTCTTCCCATGTGCCTCAGTCTCTGCTGTCTGTTCTTCCCATTTTCCTAAGGAGAATCTCATCCATTCCCAGCTAAGTTCTGAGACTCTGATTCATAAACCATCCCCTACAATCCTCTTCCTTTCCCCTCCACTATTCCTGCTCTGTATAATGGTGACACACCAATTTTCTTCTGTCTTGGGAGGTAAAATCCTCAATGAGTCATGTTTCTGAGGAGTCTAGGGATATATCCCAATTTCTTCTTCCCTTTACCACCAACCTTAATTTAAAACACACACACACACACACACACACACACACCTCACATTCACACATACACACACATTCATATGCTCTCACATACACACATACACATCCACTCACAAAACACACTCACAAATACACACATCTCACATTCATACATATACACATTCACACACACACACACACACACACACACACACACACACACACACACCTGGTACCATCATTCTTTTATCCATTTATGGCATAATTCTGTGACATCTCCACTTTTCTGTGTCCCTATCACTATCCCCAAGTTAATAACTTCAATTTGCTATATTCAGCTATTCCTGCTCAGTTTCTGGAGCTCTGGGGAACAGTGGCTGCCTTTGATGTATAGACGCAGCAGGTCCGAAACTTCACATTCCTCTTGAATTAGAGTTCTTCTCAGTTCCTTCCCTGCAGCCACTTCTGCCTTCTCCATCTAAACTGGAAGGTAGATGTGCAAGGCAGCTTAGCACTCATCTCATTCTCTCCTGACACGTTCTTCCCTGGAGAGTTCATTTATTATTTTTATCCTTCCTTCCTTGACTGATTTGGAAAAAAAAAAAAAACTTATTCGAGGCCAATAGTGTGACAAGCGCCTCCTTAGAGCTTGGGATTCTGTGGTGAACGAGACTGACAACATCCCTGTTATCAAGAGCTAATATTCCGGAGTGTGTATCTGTTCGAGGAGGAAGGGTGGGAAATGACTAAACAAACCAAAAGGGAAAGAAGCAAAAAGTTGTCTAAATAAGCTTTACAACTGATCCTTGTCATTAGAAGGCAATAGGAAGTGAGCTTTCCCTTGGCTGGTGTCTATCAGCCCCACAGCATCTAGCTAGAGAGCTTGCCAGTTGAGGTTTCTGTGTGGAGTGCCAGCCCTCTAGGGAAGCCCCCTAGCCTGAGCTGGCCCCACCTCACAGCCAGATTGCATAGGGCTCTCAAAAGCCAGGGGCCTTGAAAGCTAGGAATCATGACTGGGCTCTGTCAAAACTGGGGGGTGGGCGGGATCCAGCAACCTAAATGCTGCAGGGAGAAGAGCAAGCAGCAAAAGACGTCACGTCACCATGGCAACCAGAGGAGCCTTGGGACAGTATGCAAATTTGAGAATCTCGCCTCTCTCCAGCCATAAAGTCAAAGAGAGTGTCTTATACCACAACCCCAGATGCCATCTGAGGGATAGAAGCTATCTGAGACTCTGAGCAGACACCAGGCATCCATGAAAGCAAGTGCTTATACATTATCTTATGAGGCTAAATTTCAAACCTGATTACCTCCTTGTATGTTTCTGCTGTTATTTCTTTTTTTTTTTTTTATCTCCCATGTTTCCAATGCTCCAGCAGTCTGAAAATTGTAATGGGTGGCTCAGAGCAGCAGTAACAAATTTCCCTCACGTGTAAGAGTTGTAAGACAAACAGGCTTATATGTGTCTGTCTCTAAATCTGACCCATTTCTTGAGTTTCTTATCAACATTTCTAACAATCTGCTGGTTGAAACCACATGTCTCCAACCTACAGTGACTGTCCCCTAAATTCTTTGTTTCAGTTAAAATGATCTTTAGTCTTACATGGTGGTATTCACCTATAATCTTAGCACTTCAGGAGACTGAGACAAGAAGATTATGAGTTCAAGGCTATCCACAGCAACATATTGATACCCTATATCAAAAAAATAGATCGCAAAATAAAATGTATCTATGATCCATCTAGTCAGGTTAGAAACTTTATGTGGTGGTATTTTGTTCCCCAAAATATTGTGCACCCTAATAAACTTATCTGGTGTCAGAGATAGAACAGCCACAATATTAAACATAGAAGTTAGGCAGTGGTAGCACACGCCTTTAATCCTAGCATTCCAGAGGCAGAAATCTATCTGTTCAAGGATACAGCCAAGGATGGTGACATGCCAGGGAGTGAGCCTTTAATCCCAGGGAGTGATGGTAGAAAGCAGAAAGGTATATAAGGCGTGAGGACCAGAAATTTAACCAAGCATTTGGCTGGCTAAGCATTTTGGCTGGTTAAGCTTTCAGGCTTCTAGCAGCAGTTCAGCTGAGACCCATTCTGGATGAGGACTCAGAGGCCTCCAGTCTGCAGAAACGAGACCAGCTGAGGATCCAGCGAGGTGAGGTAGCTGTGGCTTGTTCTGGTTCTCTGATCTTCCAGTTCACCCCAATACCTGGCTCAGGTTTGATTTTATTAATAAGAACTTTTAAGATTCATGCTACAACTTTAGAATCTCTAAAATGTCACAAACCTGACATAACATTCCACACAGATATTATTTATGTACATTCTCACTAATACTCTGCTAGCTCAGAGGCTTCATTCTGATCTAATTGCAGGCTTCTTAACTACTTTCTCTGGGACATGAGGATCACCCATGGAGGCAAATACAAAGTAAGAGGATCATTTTATCGCAGGTTCACATTCATCAGAGAACATCCTCCAAGGAAAGGCACCAAGCAATGAAGAATGCAGAATACTAACCAACGGACATCATCCACTTCTGTCATTAGCCACCTTAGTGCCAGCCTAAAGGACAATGCAGCCATGATTATAGAGATGAAATCTAAGCAAGGACTCAAACAGTATGAGCCCCTCTCAGGAAAGATGGATTAGTTCCTCCTATGGCAGATTAGCCACCCTACCGGTAACTCAGCACCCAAACTCAGAATCTAAAACTCAGCACCCAACATGACACATTCCTTCAAAGGGATCACACAGTTAGTGGGAAATGTATTACACTGGTCATCTTCCCACCCTGGAAGGGGCAGTGGTTTGTCTTGACAAAAATCAGAACACAGTACAATATGAATGTGCCTTTCCAGCCTACAGAGCCTTAATCAACACTATCTGGAAACATACTAGTTTACTTTAACCACATCTCATATAACCTTGCCTCAGATCAAGAGATGCTATTGATAGCAAGGGAGATGTGAGTACCTGAACATAGGCCCCACTGGTCCCATCACACACGGCCGTGCAGAAGATGCCAGCATGGCAGAGCAATGAAAGAACATTCTGGCAGCTGGTAAGGCACCTCCCAGGAGATACTATATGAGAACACAGAGCCGTTCTCCAAGACAAAGTGAGAACCCAAAGCAATAACCATAATATAGTGACCACTTCTGCAACAGAGAAAACACATGCAGCCAGGAAATGAACAGGAGAAGCATGAGTGGCCCCAGTGGCTGTCATTCTCAGAAACCCACTTAACCTCTATTCTTTCTCCATGAATGAATCCTAATCAATCCCACCAAAGAAAATAGTCAAGAACCAGGGCCAAGAAACCAGACAATAAGTGACTCAGTCACCACCATTTAGTCCAGATAAATGGCCTTGATCATTAGAAAGAGGTAGGACTCTGTCACACAGTAAGTGCAGAAAAAAAAAATTTATCACCTAGCTGATAAACATAGTATTTGTCACATGAAGATGTATACAAAGGATACAAAGGATATCTCATCATACCCTTTTTACCCATTTTTTAAAAAGCTAGGTAGTCCTGGCTGGCCAGGAAGTCACTAGAAAAGGTTGGCCCCAAACTCACAGAGATCTGCCTGCTTCTGTCTCCAAAACGCTGGGATTTTGCCCAGCTTTCACCTGGTTTTGACAACAAATGAACAAAGTCAACAGTTAGAGTCTTTGGAAAGCTAACAGTGGACTCGGTGACCCAACATGTGAGTCACCTGGACCAGTAAAGATAAAAGCAAAGACAATCCTACAATCCACAGACATAGATAACAAGGACTACTCATGGCCCCAAGACCACCTGTAGTGAAAAGGACTGAAATGAATCCTTAACTTCCACTTGTATTTCCAGAAAGAGACTGCTATGGTTTGAATATGGTTTGAGTGCCACACCCTGGTGCTTCCTGGGTTAAAATCTAATCTCCATGATGAGATATTAAGGCTTTAGAAAATGGGGTGAAGAAATGGCCACGCAGTAAAGTGCTTGCACATAAACATGAGAATCTGAGATCTATGCCTAGACTCCTTGTGAATAAAAAAGCCAGGGATGGCAACATGTTCATAATCCCAGACCTGGGTAGGCAAAGGCAGATAGATCCCTGGGACTCACTAGCCAGCCACCTAAACTAAACAACAATCTCCAAGCCAATGGGAAGTCCTGTCTTAAAAACAATAAATTTAAAAAGAGGTGGACAGCATCTGGGTAACAACCAAGACGACTGGAGTCCCCTGTCCTCTATATGCACATGCACACACACACACACACACACACACACACACACACACACACTTAAATGTTCACTTGAACATATGCATGCACACACATGTGTGGAAAGTTAATGTACTATACTGTTTAGAAAGAGGTCATAGAAAAGTAATTGTTTTTGGATCAATCAGAGTGGAGCACCCAGGATTAAATCCTGGTGACTTTGTAGGAAGAGAGTGAGAGGCTAGACAGAAACACATGTGCACCTGTCCCATGCCACATGGTCCTCTGTGGTACCCCAGGATTCTGTCAACAAGATGTAGCCCTCTTGACCCTGGATTCCAGAACCATGAACCAAAAATGAATACCCTTTCTTTATAAATTACCATGCCTCCAGTATTTCATGGGAAATACAGTAACTTTGGGAAACAAAGGCAAATCAAGCAGAATCTTGGGGGAATCTGTTCCAGATGCAGTGAATATATTATGTGAAACAGGCAGATAGGGGCAAATACTCAATAATTGTTGAGTATACTCTCTAGGATACTCTTCCTTGGTGACAAAAATATTGTGTGAAAGCTCACAATTTATACTGTCCCAGAAGGTGTCCTCCATCAAAAGGAGCTTCTACACCCAACGTTAAGTCCCCTCTTTAAGAGAGGTTCACATCCAGTGGCCAGTCTATGAGGGACACCAGAGCCTATCCCCCTTGCCTCTGTTCAGAACAACTTGGAATGCTCACCCATAGCTCCCCAAGCAGGAGGCCTATGGCATACTTCCGTTCCTCCCTTTGCCAGTCCTGACTTGTCATGCTCCTTTGAGTTTTTTTTTCCTCTGAAGAGCAAGCCCCGATAAATCTCCATGAATGCACTTGCTGTCCCTTTGGCAGGCCCCATTCATCTTTGAGCATTTTCTTTCTTTCTGTCACATGAGAACAACTGAGAGTCATCTTCCACTTTTCTTGCCCTGGAACGGGCCATTTCTAAAGTAGTAGAGTTAAAAGAAAAATCCTGAAAGAGAAATTATTGAATGTAGGTGAAAGTCTTTCCGTTTTTAATCTATTTTTTTACTTTAGATTCTGCTTGAAAGTTCAAAATGGAGGATGAAGAAAAAAATTACTCCTTTAGAATTTGCGATAAGCATTTGCTAATG
This sequence comes from Peromyscus eremicus, assembly GCF_949786415.1. Taxonomy (NCBI): domain Eukaryota; kingdom Metazoa; phylum Chordata; class Mammalia; order Rodentia; family Cricetidae; genus Peromyscus; species Peromyscus eremicus. The sequence continues at coordinate 28,915,092 of NC_081430.1, read as the reverse complement.
GTCAATCATTAACCAGAGACTTAAAACAGTGTACACTTCCCAGTTCATTCTTTACAGCTGTTTCCTCTTTTTCATCTTCATGTATTCTATACTAGTTATTCAACCCCATTTGACGGTTATCCTGTTTCCTCAAAGCTTCTACAATTCTGAGTCACATATGCAAATAGCATTGTCTCTGAGAGGTGACTGGTGGCTTAACCTCGTTATAGAGCTCCACGGTATAATTTTCTGGCCCATTGGCACCATTACACCATCTCCATGACACCATCTTCTAGTCTCCAGAGCTGCACAGAGAAAGTTCAATGTCTGTCTAATTCTCTTCCTTTTGCAGCTGTTGTGGACTATGAGAAGGAGGCACCTGGTTGTAAGAAGTTTCCAGTCACTTGGGACAGACCTTCAGAAGTGTACCTTGTCCCTAGCCCCTTTCCTCTCTGGCTCTCTCTGCCTCCTATGACCTGAGCCATTTTGCTTACCACATGCTGCCAGCCATGGTGTTCTGCTTCACCGTACATGTGCCCGGAAGCAATGGAGCCAACTTACTACAGCCTGAAACCATGAGCCAGATAACTTCTTCCTCGCTTAAACTGTTTTCTCAGGCATTTTGTCACTGAGACAAAAGTTGCTAACACAGGGCTGGAGAGATGGCTCAGAGTTTAAGAGCACCGACTGCTCTTCCAGAGGTCCTGAGTTCAATTCCCAGCAACCACATGGTGGCTCACAACCACCTGTAATGAGATCTGGTGCCCTCTTCTGGCCTGCAGTCATACATGCTGTATACACAATAAATAAATAAATCTTTAAAAAAAAAAAAAAGTTGCTAACACAGCAAGTAACTAGTTAGTATGTGGAACCCTAAACAATGCTGGCACTATCCCAGGAGATTGACAGTTTTAGCCGAATATATCTGCTAAATGTGTTTTCTCACTAAGTGTAGGAGTAGGGTACCCTTCAAGCTACAGATCTGTACCTTTCTTTTAATGAGGGCTTACTGTTTTCTCTCTGTTTTTAATGTGTGTGTGTGCACACGAACACTCACACACAGACATGTGTTGCAAGTGCATGTGTGTGCATGTGCACAGAAGGAGTGCATATGTGTGTGTAGGCATGTGTGCACATGAATGTAGAGCCTCAGAAGATTTTCCCCTTTTTTTCTGAGACAGACTCTCTCCCTGGGACCTGGGACTTGTCAAGTAAGCTAGACTACTGACCAGTAAGTGCCAGGGTTCTGCCTACCTCCACCTTCCCAGAGCTTGAATTACAAATGCACAGCACCGTGTCATACTTTTTACATGGTTTCTGGGGATCGAGCTCTGGTGTTCCTGCTTGTATGGCAAGCACTTCACTGAGTGGCCACCTTAACTCAGAGACTCTTTTCTCTTTGTTTAACCTCCAAGTTCTAGTATTGTGTCCCTTGGATCCATTGAGTCTCTATCATTCTTCAAGATTTATCTGCCTCGCCGGGCAGAGGTGGCGCACACCTTTAATCCCAGCACTCGGGAGGCAGAGGCAGGCGGATCTCTGTGAGTTCGAGGCCAGCCTGGGCTACCAAGTGAGTTCCAGGAAAGGCGCAAAGCTACACAGAGAAACCCTGTCTTGAAAAACCAAAAAAAAAAAAAAAAGATTTATCTGCCTCTGCTTGAATTTAGTTTGGGCTTATTTTTTGGCATAGTTGCACAGACGCATCATTTAAAATCACAAGATTTATCCACAAAACATTAGTCTCCCACACACAGGAAACTTCTTACTCCTGAACTGCTTTCAAATCTTTTTGCTAGTTACTGGATTTTGCCCTCAATCTCTAAATAATATTTTTACAGTTTTATATTTTTACTAACTTAGTTACATTCATTATTTACTAGTGTTATTACAGAAGATAAGAATTTCTTTATCTTTAGCCTATAACTACCAGTCTCACCATACACGTACACACTTGGGTTTCCTTACCATCTAGTATCATTTGATCATGTTATGATAAATCAATATGCATTATTTTGATTGATTCTTTTTATTTATAATGACTATGTTAATTATTAAATGTGTATTGCTTATTATAGCTATTTTCTCTAGACTCGAGAATTCTATTTTCTTATTTTTCTATTGCTTAACATTAATTTATTCACCAAGTACTCCAAAACTTATGTAACTCTATTCTCTATACTCTCAAACTCACAAGGTGTTCCATCAATTCGTCTCCCCAATGGCTCTCCATGAGCCTAACATGTTTCTGTGTGGACTGGCTGACTTCCAAGCCTACAGCTCCTTTTCTTGGCTCTCTTTTGTATTGTTTCCATTTACCTAATTCTGTTTTCTGCTTCCTTGGTTCATACCATTATTTTGATGATTTGTAAGCTCTGAAAAGTTTCACAGAATGGAGATGGGAAAATGAATCCTTAATTAAATAGCTGTGGTAATTTGTTTCTCTCTGTGTGGTGTGCTCAGCTTTTAGATATTTCTCCCTCCTAAATTCTCTGACTCACAAATTCAGACAGGTCCCCAGGCTGGGTCTTCCTAAGTTTATCTACACTGACTAATTTTTTAATCGATGTATAGACTTTTAAGTTCAAAGACAACACTATGTTTTTAATAAAACTTTCCACAAAGCAAATCATAATAAATATTTTAGGTTAAACATTTAACAGGCCACTGACTATAATTCACTGACTATAATTCAATTTCATGAATAAATGATTGGTAAATGACTTGAAAGATTTTAATGGTTTGAAAACCAATTCCTGTTCAAAGCGAGAAATCAAAAACTCATCAAGAAATCAATGGAAAAATTAATGATTTTATTTTAAAAAATTACAGAACACAGTAACACCCAGAGTTAGGTAAATATTATATTCCTAAATGCTTTCATTATGAAGCAAAGTCACTAAACCTGCATATGCCTTCTGTTTAAGCTCTTTTTAAGAAGGAACAAAATTAAAGGAAAATTTGAAAAGAGAGCAAATAAAAATAATAGATCTAACTGTTGATGTGCAAGTGGGGGCAGCAGAAAGAACAAAGAATTCTAACTATTCCTTGTGATCCTGTTTGAAAAGTTAAGAGAAAAAAATAAAACACTGGAAAGACTAGGAATAAAAAGAAATATATAATTTAATGAGAATATATATATATATATATATATATATATATATATATATATATATATGCCAAATTAAGCCAGGAACAAATCTCAAAATGGCCAATCATCAAAGAAGAGATTGGAAAGGTGATTATTATTTCAAAAAACAAAAATAATATACTCAGAACTTCAGTTCTAACTAACTTTTTGTCTTTAACATTTTATTTGTGTGCATACACACATGCACATGTGCATTCACACACACACACACACACACACTTGTACCAATGCCCAAAGATGGCAAAAGAGGGTGTTTAATTCCCTAGAGCTGAAGTTACAGGCAGTTGTGAGCTGCCCCACAGAGGTCCTGGCAACTGAACCCTGATCTTCTGCAGGGGCATCAAGAGACTTAACCACTGAGTCGTCTCTCCAGCTTGATGGGGAATATTATTTTAAGGTGTGTTACTTTTGTTTCTGTTGCATTTGTTTAACTCTGTCAAGCTGTGCTACTGTGCCTGTCTAGAACACCTGATGGTTCAATAAAGAGCTGAATGGCCAATAGCAAGGCAGGAAAAAGGATAGGTGGGGCTGGCAGGCAGAAAGAACTAACAGAAGGAGAAATCTGGGAGAGGAAAGATCTGAGATCGAGAGAAGGAGGAGGACATCAGGGGCCAGCTACACAACCAGCAACGGAGTAAGAAAGAAAGGTATACAGAAATAGAGATAGGTAAAAGCCCAGAGGCAAAAGACAGATGGGGATAATTAAAGATAAGAAAAGCTAGCCAGAAACAAGCCAAGCTAAGGCCAGGCATTCATAATTAAGAATAAGCCTCCATCTGTGATTTATTTGGGAGCTGGGTGGCGAGCTCCCCCAAAACAGCAAAAACAAATAACCAGGCCCTTGGTTTGATTTTTCTGAAACCCTCTTACTAAAGTTGCAATCCTCCTGCTTCAACTTCCTGAGTGCTGAGATTACAGGCACATGCCCCCCCCCCCAAGTTTAGAGGATACATTGTGATTTTAAAGTAATACAATGTTACTTAAATTATTTCATGGCAAATAAAAAAATGAAATGTTTCCCAACTCATTTATGAAGCCAGTATAAACTTTATTACCAAAACTTAAAAAATAAACCTAAAAGTTTCAATTAGTTGTTTTAGTTAGTACATGGCTACATGGGAGAGGGAGGAAGGCCCAATATTTAGTGGCCCAAAGAAACAATATTTGGATACATTCTAAGAGGCATCTTTGCTCCTCTCATCAGGTGGTAAGAAAGGAGGCTAGGCATTAATACAAGAGTTCAATCACCAACATTGTCTGTATCTAGACCTTAACTGGTGGCAGGGGACCTATATCACCTTCCTCACACTGTCCAAGCAGCTGGTGGCTGCTTCCCAGGTAACATCCTGAAACAGCCAGGAGGAAGCAACACTGTCTTTCTTGATATATCCTTAAAAGTCATACAGTGTTAATTCATCTACATTCTATCAGTGAAAGTCCAACTCACGTTCTAGGGGAGGGGAAATAAACTGCATCCCTTGAAAAGTTGAGGCAAGGCATTAGAAGAGCATGTGGCCCAGAAATATCAATAAATCTAATTTTGGAAAATACAGCATAAGTCCACACCCTGACTTCAGTAGTTCATATCTTGCTTCCACAACTACCACAGGCAAGACACACTTATTCCTTCCCCTCAGGCTTAAGGTCCCAGTATGGATGCACTTCGTAGACACAAACCCTCAAGAACATCACCAAAAGCCCGGCTTCTTAAACTGTTGGACCCAAGCCCATGTGGGGTCATGCTGAAGGTGGGGTTGTAAAAACAACTGGTAACACTGAAAAGTCTCTGAATGTATGATGACCAAAAATCAAAATGAAATGTATAATGAATCCAAGGTAATTCTGGCATCGCTGGACCATGTTACATAGCACAACTTCACTGATGCTTGGTTCTGAACACACAAGTACAATTATACTGAGCATGCTCTCACACTGCCTGAAACATCTGGGCTCACATTTAAGACTAATGTATGTTGTAAACTGTGGGAGGTTTATTGTACATAAAAAGTTCATTGCTCAACCAGGGGTGGTGGTACATGCCTTTAATCCCAGTGCTTGGGAGGCAGAGGCAGGTGAATCTCTAAGTTTGAGGCCAGCCCAGTCAACACAGCAAGTTCCAGGACAGCCAGGGCTACACAGAGAAACCCTGTTTCCTAGTTAGGGTTTCTATTGCTGTGATGAAACACCATGACCAAAAGCAAGTTGGGGAAGAAAGGGTTTATTTGGTTCAGACTTCCACATTGTGGTCCATTACTGAAGGAAGTCAGGACAGAAACTCATGCAGGGCAGAAACCTGGAGGCAGGAACTGATGCAGAGGCCATGAAGAGGGACCACTTACTGGTTTTCTCAACATGGCTTGCTCAGCCTGCTTTCTTACAGAACCCAGGACCAACAGCCAGGGATGGCAACCACCCACAATGGGCTGGACCCTCCCCCATAATCACTAATTAAGAAAATGCCCTACAGGCTTGCCTTACAGCCCAATCTTATGGAGGCATTTTCTTAATTAAGGTTCCCTCCTCTCAGATGACTTTAGCTTGTGTCAAGTTAATATAAAACTATCTAGTATACTCTGTCTAGGAAAAGAAAACAAAGTTTTTTGATCTTACAGAAACACAATAGCTTAATAACAAAAAAAAGACGTTCATTTTCTTATTGTTATTATTCCTCAACAGGTATCAAATTGTATATGTTTGGGTTCGGTTGTTTTGAATTTCTGGTTTTAAAAATTAGTGTTCAAGCCAGGCGGTGGTGGCACATGCCTTTAATCCCAGCACTCGGGAGGCAGAGGCAGGAGGATCTCTGTGAATTTGAGGCCAGCCTGGTCTACAGAATGAGTTCCAGGACAGGCTCCAAAGCTACATAGGGAAGGAAACCCTGTCTCAAAAAAAAATTACTGTTCAAATTCTATAGACCCAACAGGTTATATTTAGGAATATATACATACATACAAATACATACATACATACAAATATGCATGCAATAGCAATTAATGAAAGAAAGAAAGAGGCCATGACTTTGAAAGGAGTGGGGAAATGTATATGGAGGGTTTGGAGGGAGGAAAAGGAGGGGAGAAATATTATAATTAAATTATAATCTCAAAAATGTTTTCAAAAATTACTATTTGAGTTGCCGACTTGAGTTTCATAAAAAGCAGTTAAAGGAACTTTAGCTTGGGATTAGGAAGAAATTTCCAACAATTCATGAAATGACTTTAAACACATTTCTGCCATTTCATACCACAAATTTATGAAAATTGGCATTCTCAGTACTGATGATTATATACTCAAAATACTGATCAATTTTGAAAAATATTTTCTACATCCTACAATATCAAATATTCATTTATCTCATTAGTGTGCAAATCTTCTTGCACCTTTAATAAGTAGTAAAATTTTATATATATACTATATATAAAATAATTATTTTAAAATAAATTTATTTATTATTTACTGGTAATAAATATTTGATTGATATATATTTTAGATATCTAAATAGAGTTTTATAAATATTTCCGAAGCAAAAAGAGCCACAAGTAGAAAAGGTTTAAAAACCCTACCCTAATTAATATTAGTACTCTTGATTGGAAAATCTATCAACTAAAAAGGTCATTTTCTACCTATAGAAACAAAAATAGCCAATAGACGCTAGATACAGGTTACTGCTACAAATATTCCCATTCAAAAAGGAAGAAAGAGAGAAGTTATTGGTCCACTAAAGTTGAGGTCTACATGGGCACATGGTGCTAATGGTTTGATGGAGGTTAGTTACTCTGCCTGTAAATAATTTACTAGGGTTCACAGATCACATTAGGCTGTCAGCATCATCCTCTGAGTGGCTCTTCATTTCTCATAAAAAAAACATTGTGTTCTTAGCATGTTTTCTGTCTGCAGAACTTTGCCATCTAAAGACATCTTTCCACTTCGTATTATGTCTCTGCGCATCTTGTTCCCAAATTATACAATCCTTCTAGAAAACTGTATAAATCAAGAGAATGAGATGGGAAAAAAAATCATGGATGGGGTAAATACCATCCAAAGACAAATTTGATAAAGCACCATTACAAGGAGAATTATAATGGCAAAAAAAATGCACATGAGGGATGTTTCACATCATATGCTGTGAAGAAATTGAACATTAGAACAGAAATGGCAAGCCACTACACATCTATCAGAAAAGCGAAGATACAAAACTAGTTTAGACACACAAATCCTCACTCCTCACTGCTAGAGAGGAAAAAACGGTAAGCCACTATAGAAGACACTTTGGCAGTTTCTTAAAATCTACACAAATTCTTACCATACAATCCAGCAATCATACTTTTTCATATTTTTGAAAGACGGGTGAAAACTAACAAGTAAACAAAACCCTACAAATATTCGAGCAGCTTTAATCACAATTCCTAAAATGTAGAAATAATCAAGATATCCTTCAACAGTTAGGTCAAGAGGAGGATCCTAAGAGGGACACCCATGGATCGCTCGCTCCAGGAAGGGGAAACGGTTAATATTTCCTGGGTAAACTGGGAGGGAGAGTAAAGGGGAGGGGAGGAGGGTGGGAACATGAGGGATCGAGATGGCCAAGTTGGGGGAGGGACAGAGAGGGAGAGCAATGAAAGAGATATCTTGATAGAGGGAGCCATTATGGGGTTAGGGAGAAACCTGGTGCTAGGGAAATCCCCAGGAACCCACAAGAACAAGCCCAGCTAAGACTCCTAGTAATAGTGGAGAGGGTGCCTGAACTAGCCTTCCCCTGTAGTCAGATGGGTGACTACCCTAATTATCATCATAGAACCTACATCCAGTGACTAATGGAAGCAGATGCAGATACCTACAGCCAAGCACTTGGCCGAGCTCCTGGAGTTCAGTTGAAGAGAGGGAGGAGGGGAGCAAGGGAGGTCAAGATCATGATGAGGAAAACCACAGAGACAGCTGGCCCAAGCTAGTGAGAGCTCAGGGACTCTGGACTGACATCTGGGGAGCCTACATGGGACTGAACTATGTCCTCTGAATGTGGGTGACAGCTGTGTGGCTTGATCTGTTTGTGGGGCCCCTGGCAATGGGACCAGAACTTATCCTGGGTACATGAACTGGCTTTTTAGATCCCATTCCCTGTGGTGGGATACGTTGCTCAGCCTTGATGCATGGGGGAGGGGCTTGGTCCTGCCCCAACTTGGTATGCCAGCCTCTGTTTACTACCCAAGGGAGGCCTTACCCACTCTGAGGACTTGATGGGGGGTGGGAGGTGGGAGGGAGTGGGAGAAAGAGAGGGAAGGGAGACTATGGCTGGTATGTAAAATGAAAAAAAATCTTAAATATAAAAAAGGTGAAACAATAAAAGATGCCCTTTCACAAGAGAATAGATATGTAAACTGCATGTCCTGGTTGTATGTGAGGCGGTGTAGTAAAGGAACTGCAGACATGGTTAAGGTTTTCCTTGTAGATATGAGAGAGAGAACAGGATGGCATGTGGAAGAGTCCAGAGCAGAGAGAGAAAGTAGATTGATCGTAGCTAGCAGACTGGACACAGCCAGGGCTAAGGGAAGCAAAACAGAATAGTGGAGACAGTAAGACAGCAGGAGATAGAGAATAGTGAGATGAGGGGGGATAAGAAAGGGTGCCAGAATAGGGGAGAACAGCAGGTCATAAGGAGGGTGTGTAGCTAGGGGGAAGGAAGGGTCTGGGAATTTGAGATGTGACAAGCACTTGTGAGTAGAGACTAGTGGAGCCTGCAGGCCTGTAGGTTTGATAGGCAGCCATGGGTGTATGTCAGTGGAGCCATGTGTCCCTTCTGCCAGGGACAAGGGATATGACCCCTTTTGACAGAGGAAACTGGTTTCAAAAGTTCCGGAGGAATGCTGGCTTTTATCTCACCACCAGAAATCCTATAGTCCAGATTAAACTCTTTTCTGGATATATGGAGTGCCTTGGGGAGTTTGGGGAATTGGAGAACTGGAGTTTCCTTTGAACCTGACACTGGTTAATTTTTCATCAACGTGACACAAACCTAGACATACCTGGGAAGAGGGAGTCTTAATTGAGAAAATGCCTTCGTAAGATTGGCCTGTTGCCAAGTCTGTGGGGATTCTCTTGATTAATGATTGAGGTGGGAGGGCCCTGCCCATGGTGTGCGGTACCACCTCAGGGGCTGGTGGTCCTAGGTTGTACAAGGAAGCAAGCTGATCAAGCTTTGGGGAGCAAGCCAGCAAGCCAGTGGTTCTCAACCTTACTAATGCTGAGACCTTTAATACAGTTCACGTGTTGTGGTGACCCCCAATCATAAAATTATTTTTGTTGCTTCTTCCTAACCATAATTTTGCTACTGTTATGAATAATAATGCAAATGTCTTTGTTTTCTAATGGTTTTAGGTGACCCCTGTGAAAGGGTCATTCAATGCTCCCAAAGGGGTCACTACCCACAGGTTGAGTAAGCCTGCAGTAAGCCGGTTCCTCCATGGTCTATGCATCAGTTCTTGTCTACAGGTTCCTACCTTGAGTTCCTGCTCTGACTGCCTTCAGTGATGGACTACAAGTTACAAGATGAAATAAACCCTTTCCTCCTCAAGTAGCTTCTGGTCATGGAGTTGTATCACAGCAATAGAAACCCTAACTAGGACACTCCATGTGGGTGTGTATCTGTGTCTGTATGTCTATGTGTGTTTGTGTGTGTCCGTGTGTGTGTGTGTGTGTGTGTGTGTGTGTGTGTGTATGTATATCCCACTATACATATATATGTATATATATACATAAGTATATATATATATATATATATACATATACATGTATATGTATTGTGGGATATAATTCAGTGCTAAAAAGAAATGCTACAAAGGAGTTAAAAGACAAGAAGGAAGAAACTTAGGCGCATCTTGCTAATGGAAGCCCTGCATGCTGCATGGTGCCAAATGTTCTGGAAAATGCCAAATACAGAAACCGTGAAAACATTCATAGTTGCCCGAAATTAGCAGGAAGGGAAGGACAAATACACAGAGCACAGATCCCAGGTACAATGACATCATTCTGCAAGGTATCATAATTGGAACACACGTCATTATTCATCAAAATACACAGACTATCAGCCAAGAGTGAACCCTGTGGACTTGATGTGATAATGTTTCGGTATAAGAAAGCACATTGCTCTAGTGAGTACTATTGATATTGTGAAAAGCTGGGGGGCGGGGGAGGTCATGAGGTAGATGGGAACTCTCTGTACTTCAAGCTCAACTTTACTGAGGACCTAAAATGTTTTTTTGCAGATAAATGGGTGTAATTGGAAAAAAATTATATGAGTGAGGACAGCCAGCACCAGAAACAAGAGTCACATGTTTTCTCTATTGTGGAGCCTAACTTCAAATCCTAAAATTCATGTGTTTAACTGGAACCACCTGTAGAAGCCAAAAAAAAAACCCTAGAAAGCAGCCATCTGGAGGGATGCATTGAAGAAGGGAGATAGAGAACATAGGTGGGGAGGAGGGAAATGGGGGTGGAGGCAGGGAGGTGGAGGCAGGGAATAGAGAGATGAGGGAGCAGGGAAGGAGATGTCTTAGTTAGGGTTTCTATTGCTGTGAAGAGACACCATGACCACGGCAACTCTCATAAAGAAAAACATTTAGTTGTGGTGGCTCACTTACAGTTCAGAGGTTTAGTCCATCATTGTAATGACAGGAAGCAGGAAGCACGCAGGCAGACAGGGTGCTAGAGAAGTAGCTGAGTCTCCTACATCTTGACTTGCAGGCAACAGTAAGTGGTCTATCTTACTGGGCATGGCTTGAGCATATATGAGATCTCAAAGCCTGCCTCCACAGTGACACACTTCCTCCAACAAGACCACACCTACTCCAACAAAGCCGTACCTACTCCAACAAAGCCATACCTCCTAATAGTTCCACTCCTCTTGAGGGCCATTTTCTTTCAAACCACCACAGGCAGGTTAACCAAAATATGTGGTGTGTGAAAACCAGATGGAAACCTACTACTTTGCAAGCCAATTAAAATGAGAGAGAGAGAGAGAGAGAGAGAGAGAGAGAGAGAGAGAGAGAGAGAGAGAGAGAGAGAAAGAGAGAGAGAGAGAGATTCTTCATGGTGGACAACACTGCTCCAACAGATAGACACAGATTAGACACAGATTAGACAACAGATTATTAGACAAAAATCCTAAACCCTTTTGGTATGAAGCAACGTCACTAAAACTGCAGTGTATTCTGTCTAGATTCTTTTTTTTTTTTAAGGAATAAAATTACAAAATTTGCCACCACCTGACAATCTGAGTTCAAATCCTGGGATCCATGGTCCAGGGAAAAAACTGACTCCAAGTTTTCAAGTTTTCCTTTAACCTCCACCTACACACCCCTACACACACATGCACACACACATAAATGTAATTTTAAAGTTTCTTAAATAAAAATAATATAAGGCAGTGTAGCTTTCTTGTGTCTCAATTTAAATCCACTTCATTAGACAAAAACAACCTACAAATGTCTAGGTAAGTCTTGAAATCTCAAGATACATCCTGTAAGAATGTTTGTCAACAATATTCTTAAATTCTTAGAAGACCTTTTGTTTAGTACTAGTTTGGTTCTCTGTTGCTGTGATAAGCATCATGACCAAAAGTAACTTGGGAAGGGAAGTCTATTCATATTGCAATTTATACTCTGTCATCAAGGAAAGCCAGGTCAGGAGCTCAAAACAGGAACCTAGAGGCAGAAACTAAAGCACAGGACACAGATTGCACTGTTCACTGGCTTGCTCCAAACCTTACATTCAGTTACCTTCTTTTCTTTTTTCTTCTTTAAATTAAAATATAATTTCACCATTTCTCCCCTCTCTTTCCTCCTTCTATCCCCTTTCATGGCCCACATTGCTCCCTTTCAAATTTATGTCCTCTTTTTCTTTGTTATTGTTGCACAGAAATAAATGTGTATATATGTGTACATTTTATATATATAATATATAAATTATATAATATATCATATATAAAATATATTTCAGAGCTAAACAATTGGTATTAAATAGCCAATTAGGGGGTTCATTCCCGGGTAAAATGATTTCTCCTGCTCTCGGCAGTCTGTAGTTACCTGTAGTTCCTTGTCTTAGGAGTGGGGTTCTGTGAGATTTCCCCCTTCTGTGTTAGCATGTTTTTGGGTGTTGTACTTGTTCATGTCTTCTCTAGGCAGCCATATTGTTGAGGTATTGTGAGTAAATAAATCTTCCTTGTCATTTCTAGAAGAGACAATCTTACAGCAAATTCCCATGTCCTCTGGTTCTTAAAATCTTCCTGTCCCACCTTTGTGGATGGTGCAAGAATTTGGTTGCAGGTATATCAAGTAGGGCTGGGCACCCAACAATCAGAGTTGCTCTCTGCATTTTGACCAATTGTGTTTTTTTGTAATAGTCTCAGTCTATTGCAAAAAGAAGTTTCTTTGATGAGGGGTGAGAACTATACTTATCTGTGGGTATAAAGCTAAGTATTTAGAATGCAATTAGGCATTACATTGTTTTAGGAAAGTGGTGGTAGTAGGTTCTCCTCTAAGACCCATGAGCTCTCTAGCTCTAGGTAGTTGGCTAGGTTTCCATTATCAGGTATGATTTTCCTCTGTTGAGCAGGCCTTAAGTCCAGTTAGAGAGCTGTTGGTTATTGCCAAGACATGGCCACTTCTGCACCTATAGGGATATCATGCCACGGTAGTCACTCAATCATAGGCATCACACCAGCTATTTGTCTTCTACATCCCAGACCCACCTGCCTGGAATGGCACCCACAGTAGTCTGGGCCCTCCAACATCAATTAACAATTATGAAAATGCCATGGACATACCCATGGTATGATTTGATAGGGGAAATTCTTCAATTGAGGTTCCCTCTTCCCAAGGGTACCAAGTTGACAACCAAGATTAGCCAATACACATGCTAGTCCCTAAACATCTATTTTTAAGATTTATTTTTATTATTTTTGAGTGTATAAGTATGTTTGTATTGTGTGTGTGTATATATGTGTGTGTGTGTGTGTGTGTGTGTGTGTGTGTGTGTATACAAGAGTGCAGGTGACCACACAGGCCAGAGGTGTTGGAGTTCCCTGGAGCTACAGGCACTTCAAAGTGGTTATGAGCCACCTTTTCTGGGTTCTGGAAACCAAACTAGGGTCTTCTGAAAGAGTAGTGAATGCTCTTAACATCTGAGCCATCTCCCCAGCCCCTCCATAAACATCTTCTCATGTCTGGATGAGGTCTTAACTAAGGGCTTACAGTCACCCTCTCAGCTTCCTATTATGCCATATTTTACTGGCCCAACCACGGATTAGATCTTCCACAGCCTTTTCTTAATTTTAGAATTGTCTGCCATCTGGAGGAACTGGAAAATAGAAAGTTTTATTTTCAAACCCACCGAGTCCTGCCTCCTTTATATTTAACCATTCCTTCTTTAGCTCATCCCTCTCTTCCTCAGCTCATCCCTCTCCTACATCTTGCTGTAAGCAGCAGGGAGTCAGGTCCCTTGCACTCCCTCCCTGGAGTGAGCTTTATCGCACAAACTATTATAGCCATGCCCTGCTTTTCACATCACCACGGTGGAAATGTTGCTGAGCCCTCTGTTTTTATAGAGTGAGCTGCTTTTCTTCAGCTCCCTCTTACATGGCTCCACTCCATTCCAGTCCTCTGGACAGCCTCCCCAAGGGCTCTCAAGTTCCCAGTCTCCCCAAGGCTGTCTCACTTCTGCCCACTTTCTTGTCCTGTCCAGCCTAGCCTCAGCCTGCCTTTGTATTTGCTTTTTCTTTAGGCCACCAACAAGCTCCCAAATAAAGACACGAAGACTTATTAATAATTAGGAATGCTCAGCCTTAGCTTAGGCTTGTCCCACTAGCTCTTTTAACCTAATTTAACCTGTTTCTATTCATCTACGTTTTGCTTTTTACCTTTCTTTCATTCTGTATGTCCTACTTTCCTGCTTCCTCTCCGTGTCTGGCTGGCTAGCTCCTGGTGTCTCCCTGGCATCTCTTTTTCTTTCTTTCCCAAGGCTAAATTCCTCCTCCTACTTACTCTCCCTGCCCGGAAGTCCTGCCTCCCTCGCTATTGGCTGTTCTACTTTTTATTAGACCAATCAGGTGCCTTAGGCAGGCAAGGTAAAACAGCAACACGTCTTTAACAGTAATTAATTGGAACACGTCTTTGCATACTTAAGTATTCTACAATATAAACAAATGCAACAATCTTGGTATAGTTAAACAAATATTCCACAACATGCCTCAAGTTTCAGTTTCCAAAACACAGAATTCCAGTATCAGATAATGACATCTATTTCATTACTAGTTTCTATTACTACATTAAAAAAAATTCCAAAATTTGATAGCTGTTACTTTTCTCATAAAATAATCTGATGGAAACAACTTAGGAGGGTGGAGATGGTGCTGGAGAGATGGCTCAGCCATTAAGAACACTGCTGTTCTTTCAGAATAACCAGGGACTGTCCCCAGCACCTACACAGTGGCTCACAACCACCTGCTACTCCAGTTCCAGGAGATCCAATGCCCTTCTAGCCTCTGTAGACACCAGGCATGCAAATGGTACACAAACATCAGACCCTCGCAAAAATAAAAAATAAATAAATCCTTCTTAATAGTCAAAAGAAATTTTTATTTTTTTATTTTTTTTTCCAAAAGAAATTTTTATTTGTGCTAATGGTTTCACAAGGTCCACAGTGGTAAAGGAAGCACGGTAGAGCAGCTGTGGTGGTGGGCAATGTGTGGAAGAAAGCATATAGAAGAGGTGTAGCACGAATCTTAAATGTTCTTATTAATAAAAACAAACCTGGAGCCAGGTATTGGGGTGAATGCTGAAAGATCAGAGAAGCAGAACAAGCCACGGCCATCTCACCTTGCCAATTTCTCAGCTGATCCTGTTTCTTCAGACTGGATGCTTCTCAGCTGAACTGTGCTGCTCAAAAGCCTGAACGCTTAACCAGCTCCAGTTCCTGGTTTCCATGCTTTATATACCTTTCTACTTTCTGACATCACTCTCTGGGATTAAAGGCTCATGTTACCACGCCTGGCTGTTTCCAGTATGGCTTTAAACTCACAGAGATCCAGGCGGATCTCTGCCTCTGGAATGCTAGGATTAAAGGCTGTGTGCCACCATTTTATGGCCTCTATATCTAGTGGCTGTTCTGTTCTGACCCCAGATAAGTTTATTAGGGTGCACAATATTTTGGGGAACATAATATCACCACAAAGAGGCTTATCTATATTACTGCAAGCAGGAAGCAGAGAAAGCAAGCTAGAACCTTCAAGGACCCATGTGACTTGTTTCCACCTTCTAGGCCTCCTGTACCAAAGGTCAAATAGCCTTCCCAAATATCTGGGAACAAGTGTTCAGGCCCATGAGCCTTTGAAAGACATTTCATATTCAAACCATAACCATGGCTCATAACAGTCATATTTATTTGGTCGAAGATCTGAAATTTAGGTACTCCTGTAGTCCAAAAGTTCACTGCAGGACCTGAGCTGTGACTCTGGAAGTCCTAGATCCCACAGCAGGCCTGGAGCTTAGACACAAGGGTCTCTAAATTTATATCCCAGGAGTTCCAGAGTTCGTGGAGGGACTGGGGTTTTGACTCAAATGGCCCCCGAGTTTACCACAGGACTAGAGTTCTGACTTTAGTCCCCAGCCAGAACACAAAGTCCAACATGTTACCAGGGTTGTGTCTCCACAAGCCCCCTTGGTGATCAGTGTGCAGCTCTGCTCATGGTCCTCCTGTCAGCTGGCCACCATCAGGTCACCCCCAGCACAGAATCAGTGATAAGCTTTACCAGCCCCCATCCCTGAACTTCACAAGACATCCCTCTGGGAAAACTCACAGGAAAAAAAACAAAAAGTGCAAGAAGTTAAAGCTGGAAGACAAATCAATTCCAACAGATGCACAAAACATTAATAAAGAAACACAACTGCCTATCAGACCCATCCTCAACCTCCCAACTCCGCTCTAATGGAATTCAAAATCACAAAGGTAGCTTATATAACTTCTAATAGATAACCCGGAGTCCTTCTTTCTTCCTTCAATTCCTGCTCAAATGTTGTATTAGAGGGCTTCCCTAACCATGCTTCCCAAATAAGCAAACAACCTCCAAGCACCTACCATGTTCTATTTCCTCTGTAGTACTTCATACTTTTTATGCGTTTGTTTTCTTATTTGTTCTCACTGGCACAGCACTCTGTGATAGCAAAGATATCTGTTTGTTGGACAGTAACTAACTCATTGTCTTTAGAATGAGGAAGACAAGTTCCAAAAAAAAGTAAGATGTTGAACCACAAGAACACAGTCTTTCAAGCAAGGAGCCCATAATGCCCCTGTGGCCATTTCCTTATACTGCTCTTGGAGTGTTCTTACAATAAGCCCATTGTTTAACTCGTTTTTCAAGTTACTTTACTTATGATTAATGTATTATTTTACATATTAGTGGAGCCCACTGCAGTAATGCAACACAAAATGCACTGATCAGATCCTGCTTCCTCTTGTCCACCCTCCCCAGCACACACATACTTTCCCAATCTCTAGTAATTGTTTTTATTAGGCTGACTTTTTCCTGCCCATATGAGGAAAAAAAAGATGCAATACTTATCATTCCGTGCCTGGTTTATTCCACCTAATATAATGTCCTCCAGGCTCATCCATTTTGCTGTAAACAAGATTCTGTTCTTTATGACTGGATAATCTTCCTCTGTGAATACATATCTCATAGCTGCAACGCAAGTGTGATCACAATCCCTCTTTCTCCTTGTATATTTATCACAGTTCATCAAACAGTTTCATATATTTTATTATGTGATCTTCACAATAACACTACGAAGTAGATGCCAAGGCCTTATTAGTCAATCTTTTTCAGATATATAAATTGAATTCAGAAAAGTTAAGTCCCTTGGTGTTGACAGCTGCTCTACCACTCCAGGTGTTCTTAATTACCTGTGGAGCTTAAAACCCGAATGCCCACGTTCCAGCTGGTAACTTCTAAGTCATCAAATCCGAGTAAGAACCTCACACGGTTATATCCTACCAACCCGGCAGGTCTGTACCTCATACATGCACCAATCAATAATAATTACACAGTTATTATCTACCAAATATTTCCTTGCTTGGAGAGTTGTGATGACTTTCAAAGGTGTTCAAAACGCTGTTTGGCATTCAGTCTTTGAACAATGGTCTCAAGTTGCCTTTGCAGTCACTGAACCCAGACAAAGCTGTGCTATGCTGCCCTGGCTCCTGGGCCATGCCCCTTCCTCCTTGTCCCCCGCCATTCCTTCTGCTCATGCAGCTCCTAGTGAGGTACTGCTCATTCCTCTCCCACACCTCAGCCCAGGCTCACATTCCTCCAGGTATCGAAGGCCGGCTCAAAATCAGAACCTCCAGAAAGACTTCACATAAGGTCTCCCACCCTGTGTTCAGGGGGCTCATGTTTCAGTTACATCCACCAGCTTGTAAACGTCTGTAGACTGGGGATTATGCTTATACTGTACTTCCCATCATAACTAACACCTGTATTATTGAACCAATACATGCAAAATTAAAATTCTTCAAATTCTGCTTGCTTGCTTGCTCTGCTGAGCGGTATAATACTACAGCTGCCCTCTATGGGCTGCAAGGCCTGATAAACGTTCTCACTTACAAAGTATTGTGGGAGCAGACTCAGCTGCCCAGCTGACAGACTCAATCCTTCATTCAGTCAACAAATTCTTACCTGTCAGGCCCTACACTCACACTAGACATTAAAAAAAAAAAAAAAATGACAACAACCAACATATGTGAGTTGCAATATGGAAGGGCCTGCAGGGGGCGGGGGGATGGGGAGAGTTAGTTGTTAGTGTTTTTAAAGCACCAAGGACTAAATGTTTAGTATGATCCTGAAAGAGGTTAAAGAGTGGTACATGGCTGGAAAAGCTATCACTTGGAGCAGCCAGAGGGAGTTCCCTGTGCATTCTGTATTTCTATCACAGTCAAATCTTAGAGAGAAAAGGGATTGTCCCTACTGTCTACTTAACAGGTGGAGGTGGTAGCTGATGAGAAAATTTCCATACAGTTCAGCTCTAGAAAGCCTACCAAAACTCAGTGAGGCCTGAAGTTAGCTACAGAGGTTGGAATGGCGGGCAAAAGAAGCACTCAGTACCTCTACCCCCACCACCTCTCCCTCTCCCTCTCCCTCTCCCTCTCCCTCTCCCTCTCCCTCTCCCTCTCCCTCTCCCTCTCCCTCTCCCTCTCTCTCTCCACCTCTCCTCTCTCGACCACCCATTCATATTAATCTCTTACTACAAAACACCAGAAGCCTGACCTGGAGAGATGGCTCAGAGGTTAAGACCACTGACGGCTCTTCCGAAGGTCCTTGAGTTCAATTCCCAGCAACCACATGGTGGCTCACAACCATCCATAATGAGATCTGATGCCCTCTTCAGGCACACAGGCAAACATGCAGATAACCCTATCCATAATAATTCATACACGTAAAATAAATAATAAATCTTTAAGAAGAAGAAAAAACACCAAAAGCCAACAATACAACCTCTGAATTAAATCTATTACATGTTTTCTGCTTGATAAAACCTTTTATTTCACATGAGCACTTTTTAGAAGAAAATTGAGGTAACACTTAAGGAAAGAGTACTTGTAAAAAAAATTTTCCTACCAAGCCTTTCTTTGCTCACAGATAAATCTAACCAGACTCCCATGTCTGAAAGAGTCACAATGGCCACAGAAGATGCTGTCAGTCACGACAACTCAAGTGTGTGGAATTATAGCGATGCTTCCCAAAATCCCTGGCATACAACTGGAGGCACGCAGACAGGATCTCAAGCAGACTCATGTATGGATAACTGGAAGCAAAATAATGTGTTTCCCGCAAACTAACAAACCATGAACTTTCTCCCTGACCACATACACCTTGCTCATCTATAAAAATAAGCTTAACGATAATGAAACGTGAATATAACCTGATTGGATTTGGGTTTAGGCAACTGTAGCTGAAGGGGGGGGCTCTCAGTGTTTCAATGCTGACATCTTAGTTTTCTGATTTTTGCCCCTACATTCAACTGCCTGCCTATCTTACTGTATCTACGATAAAACAAATGAACAAAGGCCTCCAACACAGCCTCATTGTTGAGCACATGGCCACTGCTTCTAAGTAGACAACAAGGCAGCTGCCCATAGGTAACTGGCCTGGCTACAGTTGGAATGGGAATACATTCCCCAATCCCTGCTTCTCTGCAGACCAGCTGCAAGTAACATGGAATTGCACAGAACCACCATTTACAAGGCCACCTCGTGCTTCACACAGAAGGAGCAACACCCCTCTTAGGCTCTCCGGGATCCAACACACTTTGTTCTCAGCTCAGAGACCTGAGTTCAAAATCAGAGGAAACGGGGAAGTCCTACTTTTCAATTTGCTCCATTAGACTATTTTGAAATTTGAAAAACTGTATTTTTAACATTTATTTCAGTAGCTTCATATGAGAGACTTTTTAGATGAAAATATATGTAAAATCCTGTCAAGGACCAGAACATTTAATGTTTGTTTGTTTGTTGTTTGGAGCGGTCAGCACTGGCTCCCACCCTGAGTTCTCACAAGCCTCAAATCCAGGTCTTGGTTTTGGTGAGACAGTGACTCCTCTGGAGTGACGGTGAGCAGTGGAGAGGAGGTAGGTCCATTTTGTCTCACTCTGTGACTCTGAGTTCAAGCTGGATGTCAGCTTGATGTGGAACTTATTATGACTTGAATATGTAATGTCCCCAGCTAGTGGTACTATCTGGGGAGACTACAGTCTTTAAGGAAGGGAGTCTAGCTGGAGAAAGTGGGTCACTGGAGGGCAGGTGTTGTAGGTATGGCATGACCAGGAACCCAAGCCCAACAGCTCAGCTTTCTGTCTGCTAACTATGTAACCAGTCACTTCACACTCCCTTCCCCACAGCCCCGGAGGTTCCTGCTGCCAAGCTTCCCAATCACGATAGACATAACCACATCAACCACAAACCAAAAGAAATACTTCCTTAAGTTTTCTGTCAACTATTCAGTCCCAGCAATAAGAAACTAATACAGAAAAGATTTCAAACTGAGCTGCCGTTGGGACCTAAGAACAAGAACCCCTCACAAGACATGGAGACTGGAGTCCACTTGTCACAGTCCCAGGCTGAGAAACAGCCGTGACAGGCAGTCATGAAACAGGAGGGCCAGATAGAGACAGACTTAGAAGAGCGGGCGGCCAGGGGCTCAGCTGAGGAAGTAACAGACCACCGGGAAGAAGCTCCACCTTCCAGAGCTGCTGTGTTTTGTGGTAACAAGAAGAAAAAGTCCAGGGGCTGGAAAGGTGGCTCCGCAATTAAAAGCACTCGCTGTTACAATTTCCAGTGCCTACATGGCAGCTCGCAACCGTCTATAATTCCAGCTCCAGGTGATCTTCTGGCCTCCAAGGGCACTTGTACACACACGGTGCACAGACATATATGCAAGCAAAACACCCATACACCTAAAAAAATGTAAAGGAAAAAATAGTAATTAAAAAAAAAAAAAGAGACAGACTTACAAATCAAATCCATAGAGAGCTGACCTGGTACCAGATGGCACGAATATTTCCTACTCCTTTGGTAACTGCTTGAATGAAGGCAGGTGAAACCTCATTCCTCCAATGTTCTTGACTGATTGTCTCTCTATAGGCCTGGTCGTTGTGAGTACCGTGTAAATTTTGCACGTTTGAACCATGTTTTAAAATTTAGCTTTTGAAAATTAGTGTGCTGGCTACTACGCCATTGCTAACCATGTCCTAATATGAAACTGAATTATATAAATTATAATAGAGAATAATTGATAAAAATATTTTTTTAAAAAAGAACTGTCTTGCCGGGCGGTGGTGGCGCACGCCTTTAATCCCAGCACTCGGGAGGCAGAGCCAGGCGGATCTCTGTGAGTTCGAGGCCAGCCTGGGCTACCAAGTGAGTTCCAGGAAAGGCACAAAGCTACACAGAGAAACCCTGTCTCAAAAAACCAAAAAAAAAAAAAAAAAAAAAAAAAAAAGAACTGTCTTTATCCTGTTCTCTATTTTTCCTTGTCAATATCATCTTAGGCTTGCAATACTTTTCCTACCTCATTACTAAATTCCAGTTATGAATTTGGAGACTTGGGATTAAAGTAAAATTGATATAGTCATTGCTCCTGGGAATTAGCTCTTGTTTTATACCGTAAAATGTGAATTGAAGTAATTTTTTTTAACTGTGATGAAGTATACATAAGATTACTGTCTTAGTTTGGGTTTTTATTACTGTGAAGAGACACCACGACCAAGGCAACTTTTATCAAGAAAACATTTAGCTGGGGTGGCCTTCTTACAGTTTCAGAGGTTTAGTCCATTATCATCATGATGGGGAGCATGGTGGTGTGCTGGCAGACATGGTGCTGGAGCTGAAAGTGCTACAGGAAGTCGACTAGCAGTCATACTGAGGGAAGCTTGAGCAAAGACCTCAAAACCCGCCCCCACAGTGACACACTTCCTCCAACAAGACCACACCTCCTAATAGTGCCACTCCACTGGGGGGCATTTTCTTCCAAACCACCACAATTACTATTTTAACTATTGTAAATGCACCGAGTACACGCACACTCTGTACCAACCACCAGTATTATCTATAGAAACCTGTGCATGGAGGGGGAAGGGAGTAGGGAGGCAGTGGAGGGTACAGGAGGAAGAGGGGGAAACTGTAGTTGGGATGTAAAATAAGTGAAAATTTTTTAATTAATAAATAAAAAAAGAGAAACCTGTCCATCTTTCTAAATTGAAACTCAGTACACACCAAATACGAAATCCTCCTTCCCCTCTTTTCCATGAAGTAATTAACAACTGTCCCTTCCATCAATTATTTTAAAATTACCTATTTCTATATTTTCTAACTGGTTCAATTTGCTACCAGTGTAAATAAATATGTAGTCAATGTTCCTTTTATATATAGAACTAGCCCAGATGCCGAGCAGGGCTGACTCATATTTATAAAGAAGGCTGCACAATTTTTCCGTGATATTAGTTGGTTTCCTGGGTGACAGAGTCTTGTTGCATCATATTCTTTATCTTTCATCCAAATTCCAATTAAATGTGCAAAAGGATACAAGCTGTATTTTTGTTTCAGAGGTTACTGGGAAAATATGCCAGTCTGATCATTTGTAAAAAAAAGATTTAAATGAAATATTGCTTTCATTTCATCTGAGATTTTTGAGGATTTAAATGAACATAATTGAAAAATTATTAAATATGAAAGTAGATGGCAACTTGATTATTCTTAAAACCTGGATAAATTTTTATAGCTGTGTCTATTTAGAGCTGTCCTGATTTTATTTCTTTCTGTCTTCCCTGTCATGCTCATTTACACTTCTCTCTTCCCTGACCTGTAAGTTCACCAGTTTCCTATGGTTTTCTCCCTCACTCTTTTATTTGAAAAATCTCACTTTTTCCTGTTTCAATTATCTCTCTGTGGGGGAAAATATCCTTACAAGTCAATATTCCTTAGCATTTGACTCACAATTCTACATTAAAAATTTCTCAGATATGATCTATTATTACCTAAAACAAAATGGTTATTGTTGGACTTATTGTTTTTCATTCACTCTGTGTCCCCCCACCACTCATCCCCAGATGGATGGATGGATGGATGGATGGATGGATGGATGGATAGATGGATGGATGTTGTGTAATATTTTGATCGCACTCTGACACTCCTGAGACTGCCAATAAAGTTTACTTTGAATCAAAGGGCAGAGTTAACTACTAGCTGACCAAAATTAGCCATAGAGGTTTTGGAGGACCAAGGACATATATAGAGAGACACAGGAAGTAGTAGGGAGGGGTTTAGAAAACAGTATCAGCCTTTTTTAGATCGAGAAAGGAGAGAGAGAGGAGGTCACTGGTTGCTTCACTGCTTCTCTGATCATTTAGGTTCTTGCCCCAATATCTGACTCCTGAGTTTTTATTGATAATCATTAGATAAATGCTTCAGGTGGGTGCACGGATGGATGAATTAATTGACTGATGCTAGGGACAGAGTCAGAGCCTCGCACATAGTAAGCATGTGCTCTCTACCGCTGAGCTCCTAGGATACCCTCTTTTATAATGCCACTACTGTTCTTGTCACTATCCAAGTTTATATTTCATGGCACTTCTCCTTCTATTCAAAGGGCCATCACGTCCTAATTTTGTCCATTTTCATAAGCCCTGTCCCTTTGCAATGGTAAGTGAAAAGCTGATAATTATAGCCAGAAGATAATAGTAAAAAGAGCACTTGGGGGAGTTGTCAAAGCAGAGCCCCCTTCCCCAACAAGGAAAGCAAAGAGCTTCTATTAAAGCTCTCATGCATAGTCATGTGGGGAAAACATCACATGAAATAGCGGCACATTCCTCGTCACACACAGCAGGAAATCATGCTAACCTCTACATAGATTTTTCAAAAATGGCAGTCAGAACTGCCCCATGGCTATAGGATTGAGCTTTCTAATGAGAAAATAATGAGTAATGCTTATTGTAGGTCACCTCGGAGTTGTGGGGCTGGTTTAAAGAACTTCGTTGAGTTTTTCTCGGGGAGAGGGGGTAACTTATCAGAAACAGAAATACAACAATAAAGGTGATTAACAGTGATTCTAAAAGTGCAGCTGTTCTTTGATCATGGCACAAACCTAAGTAATTACCCATAAGTACCTACCTAGTGGCTAATGCCTTCCTCCCCAGGTCCTCTGCAAACTGTACAGTGTAGGGCCCAGGGAACTGATGTCTAGTCTACTACAATAGTTATATGCCTACATAATTTTCTTTTTTAAAAATATTTTGTGTATATTCATTTTATGTGTATATTTGTGTGTGCCTAGTATATGTATGTATGTATGTGCACCACATGCATGCAGAAGATCTTGAAGGTCAGAAGAGGCATCAGATCCCCTGGAATAGAAACTGCAGACATTTGTGAGCTATGGGTTCTAGGAACCAAACAAGTCTTCTGCAAGAGCAACAAGTGCTCATAGCTGCTGAACCACCTCTTCAGCTCCAACATTAATTTTCATTCTAGCACCTACAGCACTTTCTTCCAATTCTCACCTGAATATTTATTTTAGATTATAGTTGATTTGTGTTTCATCACTGTCTTTCTCATGTTTGTTCCCTTCCTTCCCCCCAACAAAAGCTTTGTATCTGTAGTTGGTACTCAATTTGTGTGTGTGTAAATAATAGTATTCTAACTATAACCTCCTTTATTTCTATGTACGTTGTACAGCATTGCCAGGATGCTTCATCATAAAACAGATATTTGAGTGCCTATTATGTGTCAAGGACTCTTGACAGTAGTGATACAATAATCAACAAATACAAAGTTATGACCTCTGGGTGCCTATACTCTAGAGAAACAGAAGAATGATACATTAGCAAAATATACAGTGTGCTAGGCGGTAACTACAAAGGAAAACTGAATGAAGAAAGATGAGGTTCTGATGTACCTAGAGGTAGAGTGACCGCCTTGTAAGTGCAAGCTCCTGGATTTGATCTCCAGCACCTCACACGCTCAAAGCATGGGCTGTGTCAGAGGGAAGAGGTTGATATTCTGGACAAGGTAGTGCAGAAAGGCCCTTCTGCACAGATGGCATTTAAGGGAAACCATGAGTGAAGAATACAGTAAATATGTGGGGGAAGAGGCTTCCAAGTCAATTGTTGATATAGTTGAAGATGATCATACAAGCTGCGTGGTTCAGCAGCTGCCTGGGGGGTTAAAGGGAAAAAAGAGAAAATATGCCTTTTGAGTTAGGCATGGAGGTTAGTGACAGAGATCAGACCAATAGCCATATGGCAGAAACAGATGGTGGAAACGGGGGTGGGGAGGGGGGGTTGGAAGAAGAGTAAGAAATCTCAGAGTATCCAGAAAGCATGCCCAGGACATAGCAAGTGTTTCAAAGAAACAGAGAGAAAGAAAAAAAAATGGGAAGGTTATTGTTGTTGGTTGGTTTTTACTATTTACTCTTTGGGGAGCCCACCACCCAACTCCCAAATAAACCATACACAGAGGCTTATTATTTCTTATGAATGCCCAGCCTTAGCTTGGCTTGTTTCTAGCCAGCTTTTCTTAACTTAAGTTATCCCATCTACCTTTTGTCTCTGGGCTTTTAACTTTCTCCTACTTCTGTATATCTTACTTTCATTCACTCTTACTCCGTGGCTGGCTGTGTGGCTGTGTGGCTGGTCCCTGGCATCCTCCTCTCCTTGTTCTCTTGCTCTTCTTCTTTTTCCCAGATTTCTCCTTCTATTTATTCTCTCTGCCTGCCAGCCCCGCCTATCCTTTCTCCTGCCATTCAGTCCTTTATTAGACCATCAGGTGTTTTAGATAGGCAAAGAATTACAGCTTCACAAAGTCAAACAAATGCAACATAAACAAAAGTAACACATCTTAAAATAATGTTCTACAAGTTATAGTTTTGTTTTGTTTTTTCAGTAACTTAGAAAAAATGGGCAGGTTTAGCCCAGCTGCATGTCAGCAGCTCCATAAGTAACTGCACTGAGGGTAAAGGTTCTGGGAAGGAAAAGATTATTTCATTGAAAGGATAATTATTCCTCCCATCTCTTTCACATGGTTTAAGTAAATTGTTCTTGCTAAAGTGAGACATCCAGGTGATTAACTGAACTAGCTGGATTAACTCCTATGTTTTGGGAAGCTTAGAATGTTAGGTCTCCACTCAGGGCCAGAGATAAAACTTAAAATTCAATTCTTTTGACCAGAAGGAAGTATCTTTGTCTTAACGGGCCTCAACACAAATATCCTTCAAAACTACTATAGCACTTCCCCCTCTGGAGAGTGTGGGAGACCAGCTCCCACATTTATTTACCCCAGGGGCTCTTGAGGAATGAGGGATAAGAGATTTAGATAGAAATATAGAGGAGAGAGAGACAGTTAGAAACACAGGATAGCTTCAGGTGGGCCTGGATCCTTACCCACTGGCCCCTTCTGTCTCTACTAAAGGGCCTTTAAAGGAATGCCAAGGGGTGGAGCAAAAGACCTCCCCCCAGCACAGCCAAGTGCAGACCATCCCAATCACCTGGTGACCATGCATGTGGTTAAGCCATCCCCTAATGCAGCCCTGCTGTGTAAAGCAAGCTTGAATTTCACTAGGAAACCTTTGTGGGCTCCCACAGGAGAGGTAATCCTAACATCGTTATGAGATGGGCTGAAATCGGGGAATAAATATAACCCATTTTCATTATGAAAATCCTAGAGAACTAAATCTAAAGCTGGTCACCAAAAGGAATTAGCATCTTTTGGTCACGCCCTCACATATCTCCTCTAGGCAGAAGTGTTCCCATTGAAGGAGGTAAGAAATCAGATCTCCCCTTTCTGACATTCCTGGACTGAGACCCAAGGATATTTCCTGCTTCTGACCAAGGACAAGGAAACTGTTCACTCTGAGACCCTTGCTCCTAAACTGTCTGCCAGTTTTTACCTCCTGCCCTCAGGAGTATTCCCTAAACTCACAGCTGCAGGTCAAGTAAGCCCTTTGCCCCATGCTTTGATTAGTGTTTATTGTATGAGAATACTTTGTTTCTGCTCTTTCTGTACCAAATGGTTTTTAAAAGATTATTTTCAAAGAATTACATATTAATTCTATAATAAGAATATTGCGATAATTTGCCACAATTTACCTCTTCATGACTAAGTCTGTATGGTCTCAAGAAGTGTAATGGATATTCAGACTAGGACTCCAGTAACTTCTAGGACTATTCAACTATTCTAACTACCTAAAAAAGCCAACTGTCATCAGACCTTTCTTTTTTTGGGGGGGGGGGGCGTTGAGACAAGGTCTCTCTATTACATCTGCCTCTACCTCCCAAGTGCTGAGATTAAAGGTATGTGCCACCACACCTGGCTCCTATTCTTTTTCAAAGCAAAGAAAAAAGATTAAACGTATATAGGGAAGAGGAATAAACAAAAGGGTGTAGTGTGGTGGTATTGTGTTCCCCAATATATTGTGCACCCTAATAAACTTATCTGGGGGTCAGAGAATAGAACAGCCACAATATTAAACATAGAGGTTAGGCAATGATAGCACACACGCCTTTAATCCTGGCATTCCAGAAGCAGTGATCCATGTGGATCTCTGTGAGTTCAAAGCCACACTGGAAACAGCCAGGCATGGCAACACACGCCTTTAATCTCAGGAAGTGGTGGCAAGAAACAGAAAGGTATAAGGCGTGAAAACCAGGAACTAGAGCCTGGTTAAGCTTTTAGGCTTTTGAGCACCAGTTCAGCTGAGATCCATTCAGATGAGGACACAGAAGCTTCTAGTTTGAGGAAATGAGATCAGCTGAGGAATTGGCGAGGTGAGGTTAGCTGTGGTTCGTTCTATTTCTCTGATCTTTCAGCGTTCACCCCAATACCTGGCTCCGGGTTTGTTTTTATTAATAAAACCTTTTAATATCCATGCTACAGTGTAGTGAGTCCCAGTTTGTCTTCAGGGTATTGACACAAACTTTGGGCTTTTAAGAGAAAAATAATTAGGGTAGGGGGCATAATTAAGTAGTCCTGAAGATGTGGTCCTCCCTTTATTTTCTTAGTTCAGGTCCTATGAGATGATGTCTCAGGGTGTCCATCTTAGGCCACTTTTGTTCAATATAGAAATATAGGCATCTTTGCATAAAATAACTGAGCCATAGCATCTACTGTACAAAATGGATTTCAGAGTGGTTGAAGGCCTACAGCATGGGTTCCTTAAAAAAAAGCTCTTTGTTCTCTTAATTCTTATTTTCGTGTCCATCTGTCCAAAGAACTGTGTATAATGGTCAATCACTCTAAATTCAGCTCATTAGACAAGAACAGAAACACCTGGATTTAAAACAGCCAATCAAATCAATTAATGATTTGTGACCTATGTACGTCCCTAAGATAACCCTAGCATATTCCCGCAGCAATTTCAACGGAAGACAGTGAAGAAATCTGTTCATGAAATTAGAAACTGTAGCTGGGTCTTCTAGACTTGGAGTTGGACCAGCAGTTAGGGGTCCTATGTAAAATAAGTTAGCTAAATAGTCTGAAGAGAAAAGGGAAGAACTATGATACAGTGAGAGATGAAGAGAGTGGTCACTATGAAGTTTACGTAGTTACAAGCATGTGGATGACCTCTAAGCTCCCTATTATATCTAGGAGGGGGAGTGAGAGCAGAGGGGAGGGGACGTAAAAATATATCCAATGCTTAAACTAGTTTAGCAACCAAAGAAACCAAATCAAAGTGACTACTTCAAGACTGCCCCTTGGTAACTAAATCATTAAAATTACCCAATTGTTAATTTTTTTTTTTTCTGGAACTGGAGTTACATACAGTTGTGAGCTGCCATGTGGGTGCTGGAAATTGAACCCGGGTCCTTTGGAGGAGCAGTCAGTGCTCTTAACTGCTGAGCCTTCTCTCCAGTCCCAATTGTTAATTTTTAATTATATATCAAAAACCCTTTGTGGTCGAATTAAAGATAGTGGTATTTGGTTTTTTTAATTATATATATAATTATATATATATATATAATATTATATATAAGCAATAAATATCCTTCTGAATAAAAGACCAAAAATTAACTTATTTTAAAATAGTCATCCAAGATAAGCTTTTTCTTTCTTTCTTTTAAACTGATGGAGGAGGGAGGGAAAAAGTGGCTCTGAGGTGGATTTAAATGTCAAGAATAAACTAGCAGAACCAGACAGAAGAATAAAAAGGAGTCCCACCCACAGGCTTCACAACTCTAGAAATTTGTAATTCAATGTCCTAAAGACCAACTCTTGTCTGAGATGTCTGCAGGATATTTTTAATGTGAATCAAGCAGCAATCAAGAGAATTCATCACTTTAGAAATTCAGTTTAGTGCCGGAGTTGGTGGCACATGCCTTTAATCCCACCACTGGGGAGGCAGAGGCAGGCAGATCTCTGTGAGTTTGAGGCCAGTCTGGTCTACAGAGTGAGTTCCAGGACAGCCAGGGCTACACAGAGAAACCCTGTCTCAACCAAACAAATCCAGTTTAGTTACTCTTGAAAAAGTATGAAACCTGGGAACACAGAGGTTGCCTTCCCACTAGTAAATCACAGCCTCACTTCCTGCTGCACCATATAGGACCCAATTCTCTCAATGCTCCTTATCAGATTTTCTTGGGATACCAGACACCAATCCCTACTTTATCAATGTAGCTCTTCCAATTTCCAAATTTGCACAACCAACTTATAAGTGGCTTGTATAGGGCAAGTACAGATACACACCAGCAACTTACTATACCAAAAACAAAACACCAACTACAGGAGTTTGAACAAAAATGACCTCCAATAGGTTCATATATTTGAATGCTTAGTCACCAGGGAGTGAAACTGTTTGAGAAGGATTAGAAAGTGTGGCCTTGGTGGAGAAGGTATGTCACTAGGAGTGAGCTTTGAGCCTCTCTCTCTCTCTCTCTCTCTCTCTCTCTCTCTCTCTCTCTCTCTCTCTCTCTCTCTCTCTCTCCATCAGGATGTAAGTCTCTCAGCTACATCTCTATTCTCTAGCACCATGTCTATCTGCTTCCCACCATAATATGGAGTAACCGTCTAGAACTGTAAGCAAGCCCCTAATCAAATGCTTTCTAAGAGCTGCTTGGTCATAGTGTTTCATCACAGCAATAATCCTACAACACCAACTCTAGGTCTTCTATCCTACTTAGCTCACTACTCTCTAAAGGCAGGTCCTCTTCATCTCCTTTTCCTGTAAAAGAATCCCACTAAGAACATTTCCATCTTATAGGCCAGGGAAGAAAGAAAGAAAGCAAATTCAAATTCAAAGATCTATTTTCACAGAAGACCCCTGTGCATGCATGTCTCATTATTGGACAAGGTCTTACTGTGTAGTCCTGGCTGGCCTAACACTGAGCTAGGCTGGCTTTGAACTCAACAGAGGTCCACCTGCTTTTAACTCCAAGTGATAGAATTAAGGCATATGATGGGCCACCTCTGGGTAAATTTATCAATGCATTAAGAGATAAATTGGAAGAGAGTTATGCTGTCTTCATCTGCCAACATCATCAAAGATGAGGATTTGCTCTGGGAAAAAAAAAATGTTTCAAAAAATGTTTGAATTTAGGGAATTTTTAATCAATAGCCCTAAGTATCATAAAATGAATTCTGTCACAGCCATTTTTTCTGTTTTAAAACTGCCAATGATTCAGTATTATAAAATTATATTTAGCTCAAAACAAGTTGCCAAACTTAAGCAATAATGGGGAGTAAATCCTCATTACCTAACTGGAAAAAGCACTAAACTTAGCATGTTTTAAAAAGAAGCATATGAAAACATTGAATAGTTAAATTATCTTTTGGAAAAATAACACAAAACTAATACATCTCTATAAAAGAATTACATGAAAAAACAGACCCACTGACTATTAAACAGGCAGGTAATTTAATCCAATCCATCTACCTGGATGAGGTAGTCCTAACAACCACGCGTTGCCTGGGATTCAAAGCCAAATAAGCATGGCAGTTGCCATAGTGACAATATGCCCCTTTTGGAACCTGGAACTCAGTAGTACTAGGTATTTTTATGAGCTTCCTAACACCAGTGCCTCCTCCCACACTCTGAATCATAGCTCAGGCTTTATAACTTCATGAAATATGATTTTATCTTGACCTTTGTAAGTCGACTTTGTTCCTTTAGCAATAGAATACATACATAAATGTCAAAAGAAATAATGTGTTAAGTACACACACTCAGTAGACAATTAATATTAAGTGTATTGCTTTGATAAATTCTGCATCAGTATTGGAATTTACTGTTTTCTTATTATAACTGGGCATGATATTATCTTAATTAATTCATGTCTTAGCTCACAGTTACAGATAAAAGTATTCCCATCATCTTTGTTTAATAAGAAAATAAAAATACAAACATAACACCTTGAAACACTTTTATTTTAAGCAAAATACCTTTTTTTTATTTAGACAACATTCTTAATCATTAAAGCCTAACCATTAATATTACCCAGGAAGAAGGCAACATATTTCTAGTGAAATGCTAAGGAAAAACTACCAATTACAAATCAGAGTATATTCGCGTTCACAGTTTTTTGATGCATTTTGGTAACTTGCAATAATATGCTGCCACTTCTGAATTTTCTTTGTCTCAGTTGCTAGTTTAAATTAAAAGCAGCATATTTATAACAGTCTGAGCTGGAAACAATCTATAAATATCTATCAATTACTGGGTGGACATAACAAAAAATGCAGAATGGAATGCTACTTTGCAACATAAAGGAAAGTGTGGTATTTCATGAATGAACCTCAAAATATTATGCTGAGTAAAAGAAACCTGAGAGGTCACATATTCTATAATTCCATCTGAAATGTCCAAAAAAAAGACAACATAGACGAAAACGTACACAATGGTTTGGGAAATGGCTGAAGGGGGATTAGCCATATATGGAAGGAACCTTATTCATGGGAAGAAAATGTTCCCAATCTGATTGATGGTGATGGTTGCATCACTTGACAAAATTACTAAAGATCCTTCAGTTAAATACTTGAAATAGGCAGTTTTATGGCATGTAAAATATATCTTGATGGAACGGTAAGTGCGTGTTTTTAAGAGTCAAAGAACAGGACTGCAGAAATCCCTGCCCGATAAAAAGCAGAGACAGAACAGGTTAAGCAACCTGTTTAAAGTTCACCCAGCTAGTTCACCGCCAACTCAGAAGAGAAGAATGACTGAACCTCAGCTTCCTACTCATTTTACTGAAACTGTTCAAGGAACTTTTTTTTAATTACTCTTTTATGGATTAAATTTGTTCTTTCATCCATATTTTGGTGCATTCTGTTTACTCTCTCTCCCCCATGATCCCTCCCACTCTTCTTCACAGATCCCTTCCAGAATTCATGCTCTTTTGTTTTGTTTTGTGATCCGCTGATTGTATGTAGGACTGTCTGTGTGGCCAGAGGTCTGGAAAAACTCACTAGAGCCTGATGGGCCCCCTACCTGCTACACTACTGAAGGCAATAACTGTTCCTCCCCCAGCATCCATCAGTTGCCAATCATACAATAGGGAGAGAACTTTAAAAAAATTAAAACTATAATACACAGAAAAAAAATGTATTTGAAAGGGGATTGTGAAAGCACCAGAATTTGAGAAGCAATGATTGATTCAAATCTATAAAACAGTCATGAATAAAGAGTAATATGCAGAAAAACCAAAACCAAGAAAAACTCATTTGTCATTTTCTAAGGCCTTACTTCCAAAATGGGCAATAAAAAAAATTAAGCATTAACTGTTACTAATTTTGTTTTGGACTTCTTTTTATGTTACTGGTTTTCGAAAGTTTCTAACACCTACAGAATAATACAAACTAATAACTGTAGATGCAATGAAAGAAAAGGAAGTTATAATTTTAAAAGTGTTCAGGCAAAGGTCCAGACTAGAAGTGGGTTCACCCATTTCAAACAAAGCAGAATATCTCTCACAGGTATATCCTGCATTTCTGGATTGTAGTTCATTCCAAAGATTGTCAAGTTGACAACCAAGAATGGCCAGCACAGAGGTGTACACTTAAGTGAAGCTCCAGAAGTCTATGACTCTCTTCAAAACACTTCAATGATTTTGAAACTGATATTCAAATCCAAGTCTTAATTTCCTAATTTACTGTTACCACTTAATGTTCACAGAATGCTAATAAAACATAATTACATAGAATTTTATAGACAAGGGTCCAGAGAAGTGACCTATCTTGAATATATTTTTATTAAAAGTACCAAGTGAACAGATGGAAATTCAGAGGTAACAGGATACTATTATTGGTAGCTTATTAGGTATATGACACCAAAATGTATTTTTAAAAACGTGAGCAGCAAGGTCTGCTCTCAGGGCTAAAAACATCTATAATAGCTAGTTTCTTAGTGTGCAAGAGACTGTTCAAACACTTTGAAGCAGCAAACTCCGTTGAGCAGTCCCCAATAATTACATAAAATCTTACTCCTTTCTGATTTCGCTCCCTCTTACAACCTGAGTGAGCTACTTCGGATGCTGAGAATTTGAGGGGCTATGTTTTGAGAATTCCTTTCCTCCGGGGCACCAAACTAAAGAAAAGCTCTCCTCCCCAACTTGTTTGCAGGAGTATCAGTTAATACTAAAACATACTTTAACTCGTGTTCTTTTTATATACAGGGGTATGCTGTTATGGAGGTGTATGTACGCTGGTACACAGACGATCCGCGCCTACGGCTTCCCTTCAAAACCCCTTCAATGACTTTACGAAGCTGAAAATTAAAACCTCCGTCTTAACTTCCTAATTTGCTGTTGTGGCCACTAAACGATCGTTAGCTGTTAATAATAAGACATACTAATTACACAGAACTTCTGCAGACAAGGGTCCAGAGAGCCTTTAAGTCTGGGTACCCGCCGGAAAGAAGAAAATCGTTAGCCATATTTTTTTTTTTTTTCCTGCCCCTCTAAAAACTAAGGGTGGCGCTGTCTTCACTCGTTCTGCCTCGGGGCGTGAGCGGCCTCCGCTCGTCGGAGGAGGCAGGTCCGCGTGCCGCCTAGACCCGCCCTCTCGGTAGCCGACTTGGTCCTCCTCGGAGCAAGCAGGACGGAGAAAGACGCTGGTGCAGGCCCTCGGGATCCGCGCCCCTAGCCCAGCGAATGAGAAAGCGGCGGGAGAAGGCTCGCCCCGAGCCGGGTTCCGCCATGAGCACGCTGCAGGGGCCGGACCCAGCCCGAGAGGGGCGCCCGGCATGGCCCCGCCTCCGCGCCGTGGCTCCGCCCCCGCGCCGCGCCGCCCCGCCCCGCCCCGCCCCTCCAGCCTGCTGGCGTCCTGGATCACGTGCCGCGCGGTTCAGGCAACCAGGAGCTCCCCGGTTCCGGAAGTCGCGCACAGCCGCGCCAGGCTCCGCCCACCGCCGCTGACGTCAAGCTCAGTCCCTACCACTACCCGAGCCTCCGCGTCCGGGTCCGGGGAGAGTCGCGGTTTCCTCAGAGGCGGCGCGGCCACCTCCGGGCCCCGGGTCCGTTGGAACGAGGGTTTTTGAGGTTGTTAAGTGGGCTGACCGGGACGGCCCTTGCGTGCGGTACGGAAGACCGGCGGCTGGCGGCGAGCCGGCCTCTCCACCACTCTCGCTGCACTTGGTTCCGCCGAAGCGCACGACGGTTCCGCCCCCTTCTTCCTTGTCATTGATGTTGTTGTTCTTGTCAGTGCCGCAGCCCCGACCGCCGGGAGCGCGAACCCGAGCCGGGGCCGCCCGGGTGGTGCGGTGGCGGCGGCGGCGGCAGCGGCTGCGGCTGCGGCTGCGGCAGCTACGCCGGCTGCGGGGGCTGCTGCGAGGACTGCGCAGGCGGCCGGGGGCGGGCGGCCGGCGGCCGGGCCGGATGGCTCTGTGCGGGCAGGCAGCCGGCGCCGCGTCGCTGCCCAGCGAACTCATCGTGCACATCTTCTCCTTCCTGCCGCCGCCCGACCGGCTGCGGGCCTCGGCCTCCTGCTCGCACTGGCGTGAGTGCCTCTTCTACCCGGCGCTGTGGCCCCAGCTCCGCCTCTGCCTCCGCGTCTCGCCCGCCGAGCAGCCGCGGCTAGAGTTCCTCATGCGCAAGTGCGGCTGGTTCGTGCGGGAGCTGCGCGTTGAATTCGCCGCGGAGAATTACCTGAGCGGAGGCGGCGGCCCCGGCGACGGCGATGGCGGCGGCGGCGGCGGCGGCGGCGCCGACACGGGCACCGGAGGGGAGGAAGGGGAGGCCCTGCAGCTCTCCTCTCGCTGGCTGGAAGTGCTGCGCATCTACTTGGAGCTGGTGTTGTGCGTGCTGCTGAGCATCCGGAACAACAGGTAGGCAGGCTTGCGTGGGGAGCGCGAGGGTCTCTCCTTTTCCCTCCCCTGGGAACGATCCCGTGGGATGCGCCAGCCGGTCTCAGCGTGGCCTTGGGTAGATGCAGCTATCCGTCCTAACCCGGCTATTTCCTGAGACAAGAGGTGATAACGGGACTTGGCGTGACACTTTATCAAACACTGTTCCTGGCGCCTCCCGGGCACGGTTCATTCATCCGTTCTTCACCATGGGATAGAGCTACCGGGCAATGTCATTCTTTATTTTATGCGTGGGAGAGTTGTGAGTTAAGAGTGAGGCTTGTTCAAGAAACAAGACAAGTTTTCTTTCTTTTTTTTTTTTTTTTTTCTTTTTTTTGGTTTTTCGAGACAGGGTTTCACTGTAGTTTTGCACCCTTCCTGGAACTCGCTCTGTAGACCAGGCTGGCCTCGAACTCACAGAGATCCGCCTGCCTCTGCCTCCCGAGTGCTGGGATTAAAGGCATGCGCCACCACCCGGCGACAAGTTTTCTTGATTCGATACTTGATCATTGGTGATAGTAATTCGTTGTGAGGAAGTGAGTAGTTTTACTGCTGGTGTCCGTGACGACAAGAATTAGCCTACAAGAAATCTGTAACAGTCCTTTTCTTGCCTGGAATAGTTTCATTAATCTGGGCCAGGCCCAAAGAGTACTTGTTCAAGTTATTGGGGGAGATTGCAGAGTTGAAACCCCTCCCCATGCACCATCAGACTGAACTTATCCCAGTGATTCACATGAAAATAACACAGTGTAACTTAGGGTGGGGTAAAGGAGCTGGCCAGAGTCTGGCGGGGTGGGGTGGGAATTAAGTATGAGACTGTCATTTTGCATCAGGACTTTACTATAATTCCACCTAGAGCTTATAACGCAGATTCGGACCCCAGGACAGACTATATCCTAAACAATATTTCTCTATTGTCCTATGAAAGCCTAGTGTCCTTCAAACCATATTTATATTTTCTATATCTGAATATTTATTCCAACCTTACAACACTTTTAATTTGGGAGAAAGTTGCGGAGGTGGGGGGGAGAGCCTTACATAGATGTAATTGTAACAGTTTACAAATACTTAAGTGTTTTTCTGATTTGACTCTGACACTGTCAGAGTCAGGGTAGAAAGTATTGTCCCACTTTACAGACCGGAAACGGGTACTTAATAGATCAAGTTATGTTCACATTGTCAAATGGCATTGTTTTTCTCTAAGAGTAGTGCTCTTCCTTTCACAATAAATAATCACACCATCATTATGTTAAGTAGTGTTGAGAGGCTTGGTGCACTCGGAGGCAGAGGCAGACGGATCTCTGAGTTTGAGGCCAGCCTGTTCTACAGTTTGAGTTCCAGGACAGGCTCCAGAGCTATACAGAGAAACTCTGTCTTGGAAAAAAAAGAGTTGAGAGCAGGTTGTGGTTAATGCTAGGCCATATATTGTCTATGTGTGGATTACATTTTTTTCATAATCTATGTCTCAGTCAAGAGGTATAGCATAGTGTATCATGTGGAAGCAGGCATGATACAGATCTGGAATCTCAGTACTTAGGAGCTAGAGGCAGGGAGATCAGGAGTTCAAGGTCATCCTCTGCTGAACAAGATCAAGACCAGCCTGGGTTTTGTGAAACCCTGTCCCAAGAAACAATATTTAAAAAAAATTGTTGATGGAACATGGCTCCGTTATTCCAGGGGCCTGTTTCCTAAGCTTTTCACATTAAGCCATTCCACTTACTTGCTTTGATTTTTGTCAAGATAGACTATTAAGGCTAAAAATGTTCTTACCTAGGTTGGAGGCTTCGTGTCAGAGTTGAATGTAACTGGGGACTCTGCAAAGGGGCAGTGGGGGTGGGGAGGCAGCTTTGATTGAAGGAAGCACCACTTCTCACAGTAGTTCTTTTAGGTATTTTAATGATTTATGAGTAGATACATAGCGTGTATACACAATAGTAGCATACCACATTTTGTCTTTAATTCTCTTTTTCTCTTTCACCCTTATCATGTAAGCTTCTCTCCTAATGTACTTGTTTGTGAGGCCACATGTGTCTGCTCTTCTGGGTCCACTAATCTCTTCTCTGCTGACAGCTGTCAGTCATCTGTGAGTGTAAGGTTTTCCTTTCATCTGCTGTAGTGATGGAACTGTACATTGTGCTGCTTGGATAGCATATTCAGTATATATGTATGTATATATATATATATATATATGTATGTATGTATATTGTTTGTACTCTATGCTATTTCTTTTCAACTAAATTTTGTTGGACTGGGGTGTAGCTTTGCTAAGTATTTTTCTGACATACAGGAAGTCCTGGGTTCAGTCCCCAACACCACTTAAATCGGCAGTGGTAGCGCACACCTGTACTTCAACACTTGGAAGAGGCAAAAGGATCCAATTTCAAGGTCAGCCTTGGCTATATAGCTAGTTTAAGGCCAGGGTGGGATACACAAGACTCTTTCTCTCAAAAAAGAAAAAAGAAAAGTTGTGTTTATATGTTTGAGTTAATGTCATCTTTATTTTTGGAAATGTCTAAATATTCTGATACTGGAAGTATTCAAATGGTAAAATATAAATGGGACTTTTCTTTTAAGCTTTAACAGATTAAATCTATTTTAAACTCAGTTTCTTTCCTTCCTTCCCTCCTTCCTTCCTTCCTTCCTTCCTTCCTTCCTTCCTTCCTTCCTTCCTTTCTTGAGACAGGGTTTCTCTATGTAGCCCTGGCTGTCCTAGAACTCACTGTGTAGACTAGTCTGGCATAGAACTCAAGAGATCCATCTGTCTCTGTCTTCCATTGGGGTTAAAGTCCTGTGCTACTACTACCTTGCATTAAACTAAGTTTCTTACTCACTAACTTTAGTTACCCAAGTTTACCAAGTTTAGTAAAGCCTGTGATTTTTTTGTATTTGTGTTTTTAGTGACATTTGTGATTCTGTGATCAAAAACTATGGATTTAGGTGGTGGTGCACGCCTTTAGTCCCAGCACTCAGAGATTAAACCAAACAAACAAGAAATAAAACAAAACATAAAAACAAATAGTAAGGAGAGACAAAAGCTAAAACTGTAAAGAAGAACCAAACCCATACAAAACTCTGGCCTGGTGCAATGCTGAATCTTAAGAAAAAACTAACATCCCAGTTCAGAAAAGCTCATATCAACTGTGTACAAATGGAAGATAAACATCAACTAAATGATATTAATATGTCCGCATCTACTGTAAAAGAACTGTACTTGCCTAGGATGCATGCGATTCTGGGAATGCTCCTGAAGAGAGTATTTTTAATGAGTGAGCCTATTATCTGTTATCGCAAATCTTACTTATCTTGAAAGAAAATGTCTCCCAGCAACCAACAAAATACCGTATGAGACAGCTTTCATTTTTATGAGCTCACTAATTATTACCTGCTTTAAAAAGTTCCTTCGTAGATTTAAAAAAAAAATGTGGAGACTGACCAATTCATACTGCCCACGAAGTAGTGCTTATAGATAAGACAGGTGAGTCTGTGCATTCCCGACAGGGTCCATACCCTAAAACTGACACAGTAATGGGGTTCCCCAAAGACAACTTAAAGACCACTGAGAATAGAGGCTACTCAAACTTGCTGGGAGGGCTGCTATGAAAGGGAGCTTCTCTCTAGGGCATGGTATAATTTTATGTTTCTTGAGCAAACTCTGATAAAACTCAAAGGGGGAAAAAATCTGACTTAAACCACTGAGAAACTTGAGTGAAGTAATTAAGTCTTTTTTTTTTTTTTTTTTTTTTTTTTGGTTTTTAGAGACAGGGTAATTAAGTCCATTTTAATGTAGTGTCATTCTTGAGCCAGCCTTGGAAGACTTCTCCTAACTTGAGACCTAAACTGATAACTAAAGAATATACAGGGTTTGGGGGTTTTTTGTTTGGTTTTTTTGTTTGTTTGTTTGTTTGTTTTCTTTTTTGGTTTTTCGAGACAGGGATTCTCCACGTAGTTTTGGTGCCTGTCCTGGATCTCGCTCTGTAGCCCACCCAGGCTGGCCTCGAACTCAGATCCTCCTGGCTCTGCCTCCTGAGTGCTGGGATTAAAAGCATGTGCCACCTCCACCCAGGCTTTTTATTTCTAAATATTGAGAGCCTACTGTGTGCCAGAGGGTATAGACAAATTCCTTGTTCTTATGACATCTACTTTCTAGGGAGACAATACCCAAATAAAAGATTTCTTCAGGTTATGCAAATGAAGTGAAAATCTAATAACAAAAGGAGTTTGGGGCCGGGAAAGGGCTCAGTTGGTTGAATCCTTGCCGTGTGTGCATGAGGACCTGAGTTGAATCCCCAGCACCCACATGAAAAAAACAGGAATGGTGACATACACTTTTAATCCCAGTGTTGGGGAGGTAGAGTCAGGCAAATCCCTGGGGCTCCCTGCTCAGCAGGTCTAGCCTAATGGATGAGCACAGGTCTCAATGAGAAAACCTTTTCTTAGAAAACAGTGTGGCCTTTATACACAAATACTATCATCCACACACATGGTGACTAGTTTGCAGAAGGAGATGTAGTAGTGACTTAAGTTGCAACGGTAGATGGGGTGGTACATAAGACCTCTTTGGAGAAGGCATTTATAGCTGTATGGTGAATGACAAGAGTTGCCATGAGCATCTCAGATCAAAAACATTCCAAGTACAAAGAGCAATTAGTTCCATGGCCTGAACCTTACAGGATTTTTGGACTGGAAAGAGTGACAGCCAGGGCCAATGAATAACTGAGTCATGTCAGAAAAAACTGAGAGGCAAGGGGGAAGAAAGATGAGCTTGTGGAATCACCTTGTACAATTGTCTTAATCACTTATTGGTATGAAAAGATACCATGACCAAGGCAACTCTTATAAAGGAAAGCATTTAACTGGGGGCTTGCTTACAGTTTCAGAGGGTTAGTCAATTGTCATCATGGCAGGCAGGCATGGTCCTGGAAAGGTAGATGAGAGTTATACATCCTGATCCACAGGCAGCAGGCAGAGAGAGAGAGAGAGAGAGAGAAAGAGAGATGCTGGGCCTGGCTTTGGCTTTTGAAACCTCAAAACCCACCTCCAGCCGCATACCTCCACCAACAAGGCAACACCTTTAAACCTCCCCAAACAGATCATCAGCTGGGGACTAAGCCTGAAAAAATATATAAGGTTGTTGGGGGGGGGGGGGCATTCTCATTCAAACCACCACAACAGTACTACAAGAACAGAGGTCTTGGTTTGTTTGTTTCTGTTTTGTCTTGTTTTTTGAGACAGGGTTTCTCCGTGGCTTTGGAGCTTGTCCTGGAATTCACTCTGTAGACCAGTCTGGACTTGAACTCACAAAGAGATTCGCCTGTCTCTGCCTCCCTCTGCTGGGATTAAAGGTGTGCGCCACCACGGGCCACCAGTACAAGAACAGAGGTCTTTGACAACATTTTTAGGGACAAGTCATGGAGGAGGGAGGAGCTTGCAAGGCCCCACACTCCTTGAGGATTTATGAGCAGTTAATGGTTGCTGGAGGAGGGAGAGGGATTTACTTGAATGTTGCAGCTTCTGGTAATGTGCCCATACTCCTGCAAACAACTCCTCCTGCCAAGTCCTCCTGTGTGCAACCTTATTGAATTCATTAGGTCATCAAAGACAAAGATAGGAGAGTGAAGGGAGACCAGTTGGGAAGAAGGGGACAAGCATAAGTGAGGGAAACCAAGTGTAAGGGGGTGTGAACATGATTGAAATAAATACATACATGTCTCAATGAAACCCATGATGTATAATATATGCTAATGGAAAACGAGAAAAATTTAGAGACGAGTATGTGATCTAAGCTAGGCATGGTAGCACATTCCTGTATTCCTAGCACTTGGTAGATGGAGGCAGAAGGACTAGGAGTTCAAAGCCAGCCCTGTCTAAATAGTGAGTTTGAGGCTAGCATGGGCTATGTGAAAAACCCTGTTTTAAAGATACATAGATGGATGGATGGATGGATGGATGGATGGATAGATGTGTGACTTAATCTGTATTTTAAGTTAGTCACTTGGGTAGCTGGATCATGAAACCAGGAAAGAATCAATTAATGAATCCTAGTAAAACTTAATAAAAACCACTATTTTAGGCTAGTGGCCTATTCGCTGGCTCTAATGTTCTGTCTGTCCATTATGGCGCCACTGGCCATATAAATCTATTTAGATTTTAAATTAATTAAATACCGTTAAAATATTGATTCACCCCACCCATGCTCATGTAAGCAGCCCTAGTTAAATTCAGTGGCCACAGAAACGAAGTAAAAAAGTGAAGATATGAAAAGAACTTGTTAGGAAAAGAAGGAGCCCTAGTGGAAGAGGAAAGGAGATAAGACAGGATGATGGGGTGATCAGAGTGTATTATCTATATATAAGAATGTTATGTGAATGCAAAAACATTTCAAGTTGAACTGAACTTAGAAAAATGGAATTCAAAAAGAATGTTATGCAATTACATACATTATTTTTAACATTTATCAACAAGAACAAATACTGTATTTATAACCTCTTTTTCATCACTGGCAAAGGTTTTAGCCTTTTTATGTAGACGAAATTCTAAACAGTCTTAATAAATAAGAAACACAGAGCCAAATACAGAGGAAATAGCCAAAGAGATCAGAGCAATAGCCACAACTAGCTTTAGTTTACCATCAGCAGTAGCTTCCCCAAAGAGAGCTTTTTCCTGACTGACTTGTGTTTTTATTGCCTCTCTGTTCTGCCTTCTCATTGACTCTAAACCCAGCCACATGACTTCCTCATCACTGCCTGTCTATACAGACCTCCAGATCTCTATGGTTGGTACTGGAATTAAAGGCTCGTGTCACCACACTTGGCTGTATCCTTGACCACACAGAGACTCTGCCTGCCATGTGATCGGATTAAGGGCGTGTGCTACCACCGCCGGACTTCTGCTTAATGGCTGTTTGACCTCTGGTCTCCAGGCAACTTTATTTATTAACATACAAATAAAATATCACATTTTATCACAAATAAAATATCACCACATTTCCCCCTTTTATTCTAATAAGAAAAAAGAAAAACTATAATATAAGAAAAACTATATACAATGTAACTATGTACAATATATACAAGCAATAAATAGCTCAACAATGTCTAGTCCATTTGCATTTGACAGACTCGGAGAAAATATTCCATTATCTATACTATTTTGGTAAGTCCAAAATTAACTGATTTACTTTCTTTTTATGATGGTATTTTTAAAGAACTCACAGCTGGATGTGATAATGCACAGTACTCATATAATCTCCGCAGGCAGGAGGATCACTCAGGTTCAAGGGCAGTCTAGATTCTGTATTGAGACTTTAGCCAGCTTCTCTTCTATTCCTTGTTTCTATAGATAATTAGCCCCAGCTGTATTAAATTTATTTTCAAGGCCACTGCATTTTATGTGTCTATACTAGTCCCTTTGATTACATCAAATACCAAAGTTACTGCCATGGATGGAGTGCCTCAATTCTGAACTGTAAAATAGAAACAGGCCATCATACCCAAGCTCTCAGAAGCTTTGGGTCTCAATTATTTAAAGCTCCATCTACAACCTGAAGCTGAACCTTAAGGAATGTTTCCTGAGCACATAGATCGTTATATTATTTTTGAAGAATTACCCAATTTTATTTGCTAATCTGTACTTCTTATAGACTATTAAAAACTATAATAAGGAAATTCTTATACTAAAGGAGAAAAATCTTTTTCTGACATGCACATCATGGGCAGTACATGTGGATGCATGTGTGTGCATGTTGCAACCAGAAGTCAGCCGTAGGCGTTATTCTTTAGAGGACATCCCCCTTGCTTTTTGAAATAAGGTCTCTCTCTTGACCTACACTCACATCATCAGACTAGGCTGACTTAGTAGCTCCAGGAATCGATTGGTATGTCTCCACCTCACATGCCTGTTTCTTTATGAAGTGGGTGCTGGGCCTCCAGCTCAGGGCCTCATGCTTGTATCCGGGCGTTTCACTACCTGAGCTTCATTTAGCTCCATGCTTCTGTGGCTGCAAGTGACTCTAATCTGTGCATGATAGTTGGTAGTGTTTTCCCTGGATTGGGTGGTTCCACGTACCTCATCTTTCTCCTGTCTATAAGGAACCAGTTCGTGGATGTGTTAGTGGTTTTACTGTAAAAAGATGGTTAACACTTTAATGCCACAGTTAGAAAGAATTTTTGTTCCATTGCAGTTTTAGTGATAGGACATTGGAAATACAGTATAGCTGAACCTGAAACTAGAAATCTTCCGAAGAGTCTCAGTATATTAACTAGATAAATTTTACTGTGATAGTTAATTAAGTTCTTATAAAACTCAAAACTGTGTGGTTATTTTAATTTTTTCTGAATTCCCAAGGAATGGGTTGGTAAAAATAGAAAAATTGAAAACTACAGAAAAAATAAAACAAACTCACCAGATAGGATAAATGTATGCATCTTTTTGCAAAATTGTAGTGCTTCTATAATTTTATACCTTTTTCATCAATATGTACATTGAAAAATTTTGTTGTGAGAACAAGATAGTAAAATAATAAATCAAGCCATTGTTTTCCCACAGAAACATTGAAGGTAATATTCAGATAAAGTATATGTAGTAAAAGGCCAGAATCCACTTAAGAAGTTACAGTACCATAAACAAGCACAGAGCTGAGAAATTTATGCTCCTGTGCGTAAGAAGAGCACAACAGCTTCTTTCTCTGTGTGTGTGTGTGTGTGTGTGTGTGTCTGTGTGTCTGTGTGTGTGTGTGTGTGTGTGTCTGTGTGTGTGTGTGTGTCTGTGTGTGTGTGTGTATCTGTGTGTGTGTGTGTGTGTCTGTGTGTGTGTGTGTGTCTGTGTGTGTGTGTGTCTGTGTGTGTGTCTCTTTGGCCTCCTGGGGCTTCAGTAGTGAGGGATACAGTGGATGGTATTCCTGGCCATCTGGTTTTGTAAGAAGCCTTTTATTTTCACCCAAGGAGCCAGTTTCTTTCCTGCCTCATACCACTACAGAAAGACTTAATAGAACATAGACCCTTGGCACAACAAAGAGCGATAGAAGTGACCTTCCTCCTAGAGCTGACAGTTTTACAAAGACTCAGAAGTGGGGAGAAAGACCCTACCTTTCAATATGATCCCCAAATGGCTGGTTTCCACTTGCTTCATACTGAGTACAGAAGACCTCTAGAGCCTAGATAGATGCCCAGGACACCTAGTACCAGAGAAGGAGGATAAGCATCTCTAATAATCTATGAGATTGGAGTAAAAGTACTGTTTTGTTAAATGCACAGACATCAGCATGATCATACTTTGCTATCTGGTATTTTCTAGTATTTCAGTTACCCATCAGCCATCATCTAAAAATACCATACGGGAAATTTCAAACGTGTTTAAAATCACATGAAATTTTGAATAGAATAATGAAATTTTATGCTACTTCATTCTGGCCCTAGGACATGATTCATCTCTTTATCCAACATATCGATACTGTGTGTGCTGCCCACCTCTTAGTCACTCAGTAGGCACTTTGATTATCAGATTGACTGATTAAGCACCACTATGCTGAAGTTTAAGTAACCTATACTTTACTTAATAACAACCTCAAGCACAAGCACAGGAATAGTGATACCAACAGTTCAGATATGCTACAGAAAAGCCATAAAATTCTTTTAAATGAAAAGATTAAGTTCTTTTTGGTTTTTTGAAACAGGGTCTCACTTTGTACCCACAATAGCCTGGAACTCCTTTGTAGACCAGACTGGCCTTGAATTCACGGAGGTTACCTGTTCTGCTCCCTGAGTGCTAGGATCAAGTGAAAAGGTTTAAAT
Organism: Peromyscus eremicus; assembly: GCF_949786415.1. NCBI lineage: Eukaryota > Metazoa > Chordata > Mammalia > Rodentia > Cricetidae > Peromyscus > Peromyscus eremicus. The sequence goes on along the minus strand of NC_081430.1, from coordinate 28,870,325 downwards.
TCTTAAGAAAACAGTCATGTGCCAAGGTTGGGAGGATCTATACTATAAACAGAACTATTATCTGAAATTGTGGAGAAGAAAAAAAATTAGTGTTCTATAAGTACCTCATACTGCAGAAGTTATAGCCACTGTCTGTGATTAGTGCCTAGTTAAAATGAAAAGAGTACTAAATTTATGAGTGGAAAACATGAACCAAAAGCATGTTCCAAGTTGACATTAAGAAAGCATTATACAGCTGGGAGGTGGTGGTACACACCTTTAATCCCAGCAGAGCAGGCAGATCTCTGTGAGTTCGAGGCCAGTCTGGTCTATAAAGTGAGTTCCAGGACAGCCAGAGCTACACAATGAAACCCTGTCTTGAATGCCCACCCTCTGACCCCTGCCACCCCAAAAAGAAAGAAAGCATTAAGCAAAGACTTGAGCAAGAGATGCCCTATTGTAAATAAGGCATTGACTGGAAGCACTCAGATTCAGGAATAGATTTGATCTGAAAAATATCAGTTGCAGGAGAAACTACCTGCCAGTGAATAAGCTTTTGCCACATTCCTATCAAAATGAAGATGCTAATTAAGAGAAATGCTGCAGTCTTAAGCCAGTCTTTCTGATGCCTATACTTTATTTGTTGCTGTTATCAAATATCTGACAATAGCAACTTATGGGAAAAGGGTATTTCTGACTTAGTTTGAGAGGGTGCAGTTCTGCATAGCAGGGAGATGTAACAAGAGGATCGAGAAGTGCTGTGGGATGGTCTTTATGTACTCTGATTCATCAATAAATAAAACACTGATTGGCCAGTAGCCAGGCAAGAAGTATAGGCGGGACTAGCAGAGAGGAGAAAGGAGAGAACAGGAAGGCAGAGGGAGACACTGCCAGCCGCCGCCATGACTAGCAGCATGTGAAGATGCTGGTAAGCCACGAGCCATGTGGCAAGGTATAGATTTATAGAAATGGATTAATTTAAGCTATAAGAACAGTTAGCAAGAAGCCTGCCACGGCCATACAGTTTTAAACAATATAAGTCTCTGTGTTTACTTGGTTGCGTCTGAGCAGCTGTGGGACTGGCAGGTGACAGAGATTTGTCCTGACTGTGGGCAAGGCAGGAAAACTCTAGCTACAGAGAAGTGCTGGTCATCACATTGTGTCCAGTGTCAAGAAGCAGAGAGATGAATGGTGGTGGTCAACTCATCTTCTCCTCTTTATTCAGTCGAGAATCCCAGCCCATGGGATGGCACGTCCCGACTCAGGGTGGGGCTTCTCTGCTCAGTTAAATCTTTCCAGACACACACCCAGAAGTATGTTTCTGTGATGATTCTACATCTCATCAGGTTGACAATCAAGATTAAACATTGCAGTTCCTAGTAGAGCACATTTTCATAAATATACCAAAGAATAAAAGCACCAAGGCATAAAATATGGGAGGACAGATGAACTCTGAAGCTATGAGGCTGTGTTGCCAAGCATATTATGAAGTCAAGAAAAGCTGACAGGATGAAGAACCCAAGAGCTCTCAAAAACAGTAAAATAACTACACTTTAATAGAGACCACATTTGTAACTTTTTTTTGCTGTTTATTGTAATTGTTCTCTTTCATTATTGGTTGTAATTTTTTTTTTTTTTTGATTTTTCAAGACAGGGTTTCTCTGTGTAGCTTTGTGCCTTTCCTGGATCTCGCTCTGTAGACCAGGCTGGCCTGGAACTCACAAAGATCTGCCTGCCTCTGCCTCCCAAGTGCTGGGATTAAAGGCATGCGCCACCACCGCCCGGCTGGTTGTAATTTCTTACTGTGTTTCATTTAAAATTTAACCTTTTCATCAACAAATATGTACATGTATAAAAACAGTCTATGCAAAGTTTGGTGTATTCATGGTCACTGCCTCTGGTGAGGGTCGAAGGTCTTAGAACATATTTTCCTAAAGATAAGGCCCAACTACTATGTAAATAATGTGAACAAATCAAGACATGACAAGACTCAGTCTAAAGAAAATAAAGTTATAGTAATCAACTCAGAAGAAATGAAATTTTATTAATTGCTTGCAAAGAATTCAAATCATCTTGAAGCTCAGTAAGTTACAAAAAATAAGGCACACACATGCACACATACATACAACTTGAAGAGCTAGACATAATGAATGGCACAACCTTTCATTTCAGCACTCAGGAGGCTTAGGCAGGTAGATCACAAATTTAAGGCCAGCATAGGCTACATAGCAAGTTTAATACCAACCAGTGTAGGCTAGCTAATAACTGTCTCAGAAAGAAGGGAGGGAAAGTACTAAATCAAATCAAGAAGTCCATACATGAATAAATTGATACTATAAAGGGCGAGGAATAATCTTTAATAACCAAAGAGAAAGGTTACAGCTAAATAATATAGAGTGAAAATTATCTGTGAAGTCAATAGCAGACATGATCAAGCAAATGCATCAGTGAGCTTAAAGAAAGATGATTTGAAATTTATTAAGTTAGAGGAGCAAAAGAAAAATTAATTGAAATGAAGAGGACCTAGAATGACGTGACTCCATCAACCAGCAGATGCAAGTGGTGGAAGCAGCAGCAGGGCAGTTACAGCATTTCTAACTCTGAGAAGGGGAACTGATGTCCAGATTCATGGAGCCCAAAGAAGGAATACCAGTCAGAATGAGCCCCAAGTGATCTACACCAACATGATTGTAACCCAGCTGAATCCAGAGTGAAGAGAAATTTTTATAAGGCCATCACATAAAATGTGCCTTCATAAGTCTGAGCAGATTTCACAGAAGAAACCTTGCCGCAGAGTATATAAAGAAGTCTGAGAATTGAACAAGAAAACAGCCCAGCTGAAAATCAGGCCAAAGATCAGGCAGACACCTCGCCAAAGAAGATGTGTGGGTTGCACGTAAACTTAAGAAACGCTGTTCATACTATATGTCCTCAGGGAAATACAAATAAAACAGTGAGATGCCACTGTACACCTAGAATGGACAGTTTTAGCTCAGAGCTGTAACAACACGTGGATGATAGTAAGAGGTAGAGCAACAAGATTCACATTCATCAGTAATGGAAATGTGAAGGCACAGCCAGGTAATGTGTCTTTGAATTGTTGTTCAGAGTACTGTGCATATGTCCACAGGTTAGTGCTGCGGTGGGCTTTGGTATGAGACACTTCTTTTGTAGTGGGCAGCAGGACTGCTGAGGCTCATAACTAGTCAGAGTGATGAGAATAAATGCCATCTGAATGCTCAGCCATAAATGAGACAGCCAGCCAGGCAGGGGTGACGTACAACTTTAATCCTAGCACTCAGGAGGCAGAGGTAGGTAGATCTGTGAGTTTGAGGCCAACCTGGTCTACAGAGCGAGTTCCAGGACAGCCAGGGCTAAACCCTGTCTTGGGAATGAATGAATGAATGAATGAATGAATGAATATGAGACATCTATATAAGAACCCTCTAAGGCTCAGGAGTGTCACAGAAAAAGAGATGGAAAGAATGTAAGGGCCAGAGGAATAGGTAAGTGGTATGTACCACTCATAGACATGACCTTGCTGTTGCGTTCCTTAACTCACAGCTATAATTACTTGCACAAGACTGGGCCTGTCAGCATCCTGTCATAGAAGGGGGAAGAACTGCTGGGCTGCATTTCACCCTGGGGGCTTATGTACATTTAATGGTAACCACTAAGAAGGTTCTCATATGACTCTTAAATAACTCCTCTGCTCCAAACAACTCCTCAGCCTTGTTCCTTTAAACAACCCTAATGAAACTCACTGAGTTACTTCAGAAAAGGTGGGGGATTAGTTGGGAAGAGGAAAGGAATTAGTGTGAGTAGAAAGGAAATAAGTAAAGGATAATGGATCAAAACACACTACATAAATGTATTAAATCCACTATATAATTATACTAATAAAAACTTTCAAGAGAAAAAGACACTTTTTTTTTTTTTCAAAACTATACAAACTCATGTGTTGTCTTGCACCGTTACCTCTTGGTATATAATGTGTCCATCATAAGGATATTTATAGCAACTGAATTAATAATTGCCAAAACTTGGAAGCAATCAATAAGTGAATGAATAAACTGGCAATCTAGACAATCAAATATCATTCATTGCTCAGAAGTATGAGCTCTTAAACTATGAAGATATGAAAGCCTCAAAGTGTGTTGCTAAGTAAAGCAGTCTGAAAAAGCTACATGTTTTTGTGGTGCTAGTTTAGAGATCAGGAATTGCTTAGTTTATGCTTATCCTGGAGTCTGTTTAATCCATCCATTTAAGGGATAATGGATAACGTTGCTAGATGTAGAAACCTTGGCTTGTAGTTATTTGCTCTCAAGGTTAGAAGCACATCATCCTGTACTTTCTTGGCTTTTGCTGTTTCTTCTGAGAGGTCTGATCTAATACTGACAGGTTTGCCTTTGTAAGTAACTTAGCTCCTTTCTTTGGTCTGAATTCTTCACTGGGAGAGGTTCTTTCCTGATCATGTTGGGAGTTCTAGGTGTTTTCTGATCTTGGATGGCTACAACTTCTCCTAGATTTGGGGACTTTCTGCTCTGCTTGTAATTTCATTAAATGTGTTGGGGGATTTGTTTGCCTTTTCCTGATAGTACTCTTTCTCCTGCTTGATCTAGTGTGCTATCCCCTGGATCCATATGGTATGCAGTCCACTGGGTCAAATTTGTTTTGTTTTTGCTTTTGCTGAACTTTTATTTCCAGAGTTTCCATGAGGGGAGAGAAGTTTTGAGTAGTTTTTAGAATCTACCTTTGCTGAATCTCTTATACAAGTTGTTTAATTTTTCATCCTAGTCTTGAATTGACTTCCTTAGGCCTATTTGAATAATCTTTTCAGTCTTGGTCATTTTTAACTTAAGTGCTTTAATTCTTTAACATTTCAACCATTTCAATATCATTTGATTGGGTTATTGAGGAATGGACTTTCATAGCATTCAAATTTCCTTTATATTTCTTGTGTTTCTGTACTGCCAATTTGTACATCTGTTGGGATCTGTATCTTTTACATAGGGGTCTTAGTAGAAGATATCTCCTGAGGTCTCAGTCCCCATTGCCACTCAGGAGAGAAAGCAGACATAGTTCAGAAGCAGACCAGATATTTAAAAGCATAGAAAAATAAAAATAAAAACAAAGCTAGGTGTGTCAGTGCCTTTAATACCAGCCCTCTGGGGCAGAGACAGGTGGATCTCTGTGCGTTGAAGTCCAGCCTGGTCTACATATCCAGCTCTAGGACAGCAAGGACTACATAGAGAGACCCTGTCTCCAAAAAAGAAAGGAAAGGGAAGGGAAAGAAGGGGAAAAGAAAGGGGAAGGGGGAAAAAGGGGAGGGAGAGGAAAGAGGGGGAGGAGGGAGGGAAGAAAGAAAGAAAGAAAAGAAAAAAAGAGGTGGTAAATGCTTTCTTATGCCAGAGGCTCTGTGCTAGTATGGGCCTGGGAAATGCCTGCAAAGCAGCTGTATTTCTACCACTTGTCTCTTGGACTTTGAAAGCATGAAAAGCATCAGGGCCAAGGCAGTCTGTGTTGGCAGGTCAGGGCACACTTAAGTGTTCAATCTATACTTTGCCATGTAGCTTGGTACCTTTTCTCATTACAGCATGTCCATCTTGCTTCTCTCTGCATCTGCTTGCTACTCCTCTGACTCCGCCCTTCTTCTTCCCAGCATTCTCTGTTTGGCTCTCCTACCTAACTTTATCCTGTCAAGCTATTGGCCAGTCAGCTTCTTTATTAAACTAACGACAGCAACATATATTCACACAGTGTAAAGGAATATTCCACAGGTGGTCACTTGCTTCGTGGAAAGAGGATACCTATAGGGCTTGTGAATATAAAAATACAGTGGCTACTGCTCTCATTGGAGGTGAAGTTTGACTACAATGCCTCTCCGAAGATGATTCACCACCTGATTCACCGCCGCAGTACCACGAATAAGCTAGTGCAGGGGCCCCTTCCCCAGCGTCTGCTTGGTATGCAAATAACAGATCTCCCATTTTACGCTGTGTGGTAGGTTTTCTTTTAGATCTCTTTCTATTTTGTATGTGTGGGTGTTTTGTTTGCATGTGTGTCTATGTACCATGAGATCAGAAGAGAGTGTTGAATCCCCTGGACCTGGAGTTCAAAACAATTGTGAATCACCATGTGGGTGCTAGGGCCCAAACCCAGTGAGACCTGTCTCAAAAAAGAAAACTTAATCCTCAAATTCATGTGAATTTGGAGATGGAGCCATTGGCAGGTCATTAGGATTAGATCATAAGTGTAAAACTATGTTGGCGTTAATAGCTTTTGAAAGTAAGAGAGACAGGAACTGGTGAGCTTGACCAGTCATGCTATGATTCCCTCTCCTTCCTTCCCCATGTTGTGATGCAGCAAGAATGTGCTCATCAGATGCCACCTTCCTGTTTTTAACTGCCCAGTTTCCAGAACTATGTGCTAAGTAAATTTGTATATTTTGTAAATTACCTGATCTGGGATATTTTGTTATAGCAACAGAAAATGCACTAAGACAGATGATTAACTCCGCAATTGTTATATTGCTGTCAGCTTTGTGTCTTTGTTCAAAATATGAAAATCAGTTTATCATAATTTCATTCAAAGAAATAGACTTTTAAATGCCAGACTTTAAGTCTCCAGTCTTAACAGATACATTTTATAAGTTCCACAGTCATTGTTGTTTCTCAGCTTAAATAAACATAAATGGCCTTCAACTGTACTTACTTGCATTTACAAGTATTTTCATTTGCAGAGAGTACTAAACTCAGAAGCTGAGAAGGTACTTCCTTCTAAATTATTCTAACGCAGTGAATGAAATTTTCCCAGTTGCTTAGAGTTTTGTTGGGTGTTATGTAGGTTTTACAGACATATATAATCTTAGTATATAGATTTGAACTGTCTTTAAAATATGTTGGTTCCATCTTTTCTGGTAGCTGTTACAAACAATATCTAAAGGGGGAAAAAAAGAGTTTAAAGTGACAAAATGTAAAAGACCTTATTTGTGGATTACTTGAGAAGACAGTAGATAATCTGTGGGGGCCACATTGGCTCTCTAGTGAGACCTTGCTCAATGTCAGAGAATCTGAGCTTGCTTTACCCAGCAGGGCTGCATAATGGGCATTTTTTACCAGGTGTTTGGAAGAGTCTACACTTGGCTGTACATTGTGCTTTGATCTTGCGAGGGGGAGGTCTTTTGGCCTCTCCCTTTGGCATGGTGTAAAAAGTCCTTTTGAATAAATTTTGAGATGGCTGGGAATTGACCCAGGGCCCTCCCAAAGCTATCCTGTGTCTCTGTCTTTCTTATCGTCTCCTTTCTTTCTATCTGATATTTCTTCATTCCTCTCTCCTTCCCCCCAAGAACCCTTCAACAGGTTGAAGCTGGGACTCTGATAGGCTCCCCCAATAATCTTTGTGGCTAAAAAGAAAATGATAAGAAAAATAGTGCTAGAATTTGAGAATCATAAAACACTATATTTGGGTGTTGTTTATTGGGTTTTGGTGGTGATAGTGGTGGTAGTGGGGTTTTGAGACAGGGTCTTTCTGTGTAGTCCTGGCTGTCCTTGAACTCCATTTGTTTAAGATTTATTTAATTTTGCTTGATGTGTTGGCACATGCCTTTAATCCTAGCACTTGAGAGGCAAGGGTAGGCAGATTTCTGTGAGGTGAAGTTCTACATAGTGAGTTCCAGGACAGCCAGGGCTACAAAGAGAGACCCTGTCTCAGAAGATAAAAACAAAACAAAAAAAGATTCATTTAATTTTGTCTGAATGTGTGTGTGTGCCTGGGTGTATGTTTGTATAATACATGTGTTCAGATCTTGAGAACTAAGGCTAAAGGCTATTGCAAACTTCTGCATGGCTTCTGAGAACTGAGCCCAGGTCCTCTGTAAGAGCAGTAAGCACACTTCATGGCCGAGCTGTCTCTTCAGTCCTCATTTTTAAGAATATAGATCAAGAGATGCTTATAGATTAATTCTGCTGTATCGCCACCAAATTCAAGATGTACAACATTTTTTATCAAAGAAATTCTACTCTGCCTCCCCACCCCCATCATCTTTAACCCTGAGGAAACAATGACCCAACCCTACCAATTGATTGTTCTAGAATTTCATACAGATTGAATAATACAATAAATACAACTTTGCTTTATGTCCATATTATAATATATATAAGCACTTTGTTTTTCATTGTTTATTCCATTGTGTAGATATGTTAATGGTGTATTTATTTACCAATTGGGTAATATTTAAATTGTTTCTAATTTTATTTCTATTATAAAGTTGCTGTGAACTTTTGAATCAAATTCTATATCTCTTGGGTAAGTTCTTACAATTGGAATTATTAGTCTGTAGCTAACTCTTCAGCAAATTGATGAACTATTTTCAGAGTGTGTTATTTTGCACTCTGGAAGTAACGTGTGAGTTTTAGTTGTTCCATATATCCTTGCCCACACTTGGTGTTGTGAATCTTTGTCATTTTAGACATTATAGGGTGTGTGTGGTTATCTGTCTCCCTGTGGTTTTTAACTTCCGTTTCCCTGGTGGGTGATAATGATGAACATTTTCACATGCAGTTCACCTTCCTTCTGTCTTGGTTGCAGTGCCCCTTCAGACCTGTCATATGTAGTTTATTGGCTGCAGGTTTTTGTTGGGTTTGGTTTTTCTTTTTCTGAAACAGGCTCTAAATGTGGCCCAGGCTGGCCTGGCACTCACTGTGTGGCACTGTGGCCTTGTGGCCTTCCCACTGGAGCCTGCCAGGTGCTGGAATTCCAAGCATCTGCTTAAAACTCTTTTGGATCACGGTCTTTTAATTCGATATATGTCTTAAAATAGTTCTTGTCATCTCTAGTTTGCCCTTCATTTTCAATGTCTTTGAGAACAAAAGATTTTAACTTAATAAACAACTTACAGTGAGGGAAGTTCTAGCTCTAGTAAGCATCTCCTGCCTGTGTGCTTTACTGCCCCACACACTTGTGGGCATGTGCTAGTCACCAGTGGGGGCTGAACTGAAGGGAAAACGCTGAGATTGTGTGACTCCAGAATAGGAGTAGACATTGAGAGCAGTGCAATTTTTCCTTATAATAGACTCTCATCTTCTAAACACTTGTTCTTTTAGAAGTATTTCATTTTTCTTTCTTCTGAGAAATTAACTTGTTTTTAACTCTACATGTAACAAGTTAGAATACAGAATAACTTGATGTTGTTTGGTTTGGTCTTTGGTTTTGCCTTTGCTTTCTGTTGTTTGGTTTTTGGTTTTCTTCTAAGAGTATTTGTTTTGTTTTCAGACAGGGTCTTTTGTGTGTAGCCTTGCCTGTTCTGGAATTCACTGTACAGACCAGGCTGGTATTGAACTTACAGAGATCTGCCTACCTCTGCCTTCCAGTGCCAAGAATAAAGGAGTACACCACGGCTGGCAAGAGCAGCTTTCTGTGTCCTTCGTTAATGTGAAAAATGTTGACATCTTTTTTTCATGATTGTATTTTGAACTTTTTAAAAAGTAAATTCTTCCAGTCATCTTTGAGATGCTGTCTTGAAAGATGAATTTGAAACCTTTTGAAGAACAAAACTTAGGTTATTTCTTTTAGTAATCCTTCTAACATATTTCCTTGACAGTGTTTTACATTGGTTCTAAGCACTTTCATGGATTAAACAGTTATTGTTAAAGTTATCCTAAATGTTTTGTTATTAATGAAATCTCTAGTTGGTTACTACTACCTGAATTTAAAAAAATGGAAAGGAAAGGACATGACTGTTCCTAGGTATGGTGGAGGAGAAAGTGTATTATAGATAAAGAGGAAAATGTAGGTAGAGGCAAGGATAGGGACATCTGGAGTCCAGAGTGGACATGGCCACTCTGAGATGGACCGTGTGGGGAGAAGAGAAGGGAGAGATGGGATCAGATGCAGCAGCCAGGAGGCCAAAGGTACAAAAGGGCTGGGTGAGCAAAATGTCTGGATTATAAAGGGAAGGGAAGCCCAGATCATGTCTTTGCAGGGCGGGGTATGCCAGTCATACCCTGTAACAAGTAGGGACTGAGGGATGCTGGGAGAACCTGGCAGCCAGGTCCACATTGTTATGTTAAACAGATACTTCAGCCTTTTGTCCCAGATTTGAAACTTAACACTACTATTTAGGAGTGTGTATCTTAACTATTTATTTGTTTTCTTGTATTTTATTTAGAATATTGTGTTAGAAAATTATTTTATAGCTGAAATTATCTAAAACTTTAAAGATTTTTACATAGTTTTTGTTTGGTTTGGTTTTTCGAGACAAGATTTCTCTGTGTAACAGCTCTGACTGTCCTGGAACTTGCTTGTAGACCAGGCTGGCCTTGAACTCACAGAGATATGGCTGCCTCTGCCTCCCCTGTTTTGGGATCAGAGTTATTCGCCGCCGCCACCTGTCTTACTTGAGAACTTCTTGTGATTGACATCTCTTATAACTTAAAGCGCTCCTGTTGTCCATGTAGCCTCATTGCTTGTACCTGAGACCTGTGAGCTTAGCAGTTGACTTCGGTCAGTGTTGTCCACAGTCATTAAATTGTTGCTGTACGAGCTCTGTACTTCCTAGTCTACTTTCTTTACCACATTTGCTGTTTCTCCATAATGTCGCTCTGAATATGCACAGCTGTCCGAAGGCCATTTGGTTCTAAGTGAGTTGGATGGAAACTCTTCTAGAATATCCTTCTACATATTTTGGTATGTGTATGTATTAAACATTTAGAAAATCATTTTCCATTTTCTCCTATAGGAACCTCCAGAAGTTTAGTCTTTTTGGAGACATAAGTGTTGTGCAGCAGCAAGGAAGTTTATCCAGCACATACCTCAGCAGGGTAGACCCTGATGGCAAGAAGATTAAGCAGTAAGTCATACAGTAAGCTTTACAGGGGCTTATGTTAATAATGAGTCTAGTTTTTTACTGGAAAAAAAATCACAAGACATAATCAAGAATAATGATCTTTGTTTTCATAAAAAAAAAAAAAAAAAAAAAAAAAAAAAAAAAAATGGAGGTAATCGTAGGCTTGAAGATCTGAGTCCAGATTCCCAGATTCCGTGTGAATGCTGCATAGGCATGGTGGCTCCCTATAATTCTGACCTTGAAAGGCCAGAGACCAAGGATCCCCACAGCAAGCTGGCCAACAGAAATGAGCCCTATAAGCAAGCTCTGGTTTGATTGAGAGAGCCTGCCTCACACATACACAAACACACACATGCACGCACTCACACATATACATACACACACACACACACAGAGTGTTGGGGTAGAATATATGTCCTAGAAACATCTTAACAGTTCATTTTAGTGGTGGTTATGTGACACTCAATGGCATAAGTCTTTTAGGATAAATCATATAGCTTGCTGGGTAATTAATTGTTGCTGTATAAATTCTTAATATTTTATTTTATGCCTTTCAAATATTTTGCCTGCATGTATATATGCACCACATGAGTGTCTGGTTCCTACAAAAGTCAGAAGAGGGAGTCAGATCCTCTGGAACTAGAATTACAGATGGTTGTGTGCCACTATATGGGTGCTGGGAAATGAACCCAGATTCTCTGCAGAAGAAAGTTTTCTTATTCACAGCTCCTTACTGCTATTATAAAGGTGTTATTTTTCATTTCCCTTTGTTATAAAATAAGTCATAAATGTCATCAGTCTTTTCTTCCATGATGTTAGTAAAAAAAAAAAAATGCTATTTTCCTCAGATGAGAAACATTTCTACGTGTTTAATATATCTTATTTATTACATTGTAATGTGAGTTTAATTGCATTTGTAGGTGGATAGAAATCAGTGAGAAAAAAAATGTATCTCAACATTGAATGCTATGTATTGCCCATTTTTTTAAAGTCACTATTAAAAGATTAGTGCTGCGTGCTCATGACATCATTGTGACATGTTTTCCTCGTAGGATTCAGCAGCTGTTTGAAGAAATACTGAGCAATAGTAGGCAACTAAAATGGCTGTCCTGTGGATTTATGCTGGAAATAGTAACCCCAACATCACTGTCGTCTCTGTCTAACTCAATTGCCAACACTATGGAACACCTGAGTTTACTGGACAACAATATTCCTGGCAACAGCACTCTTATCACTGCAGTTGAACTAGAGCGGTTTGTAAACCTGCGCTCACTTGCCCTGGATTTCTGTGACTTTACAGCTGAGATGGCAAGAGTCTTAACCGAAAGCAACCATGTGCCTTTGCAGCGACTGTCTCTCCTGGTCCACAATGTTTCAGTGATGCACAAGTCATTAGACAACATGCCAAATGATGAGCACTGGAAAGCCCTATCACGAAAGAGCTCCAGCCTTCGGGTCTATCTAATGGCTTTTGATGTCAAAGGTGAAGACATGCTAAAGATTCTGAAACCCAGTATACCACTTGAGAGAGTTCACTTTGACAGCTACGTCACTTGTGTCTCAGGGGCTATTGTTGATCTTATATCCAGGCAGTACGACAAGTTCCTCACCCATTTTATATTGATGAATGATGTCATTGACACGTCTGGTTTTCCAGATCTTAGTGACAACCGAAATGAAGATCCGTTGGTTTTATTAGCATGGAGGTGCACAAAGCTTACTCTTTTGGCAATTCATGGTATGTGGTTTTGTTCACTATAACTTGATACTGACATCATACCTAAAGTTTTTTATCCTGGTAAATATATCACAAATTAGAAAGTCCTATCTCAACTGAGTGCTCTGTCTCAGCACCCCTCTAATGCTTTTGTGAGGCATTTGATACTAATTTAGCTAAGGAAACAGATACGTGTCTACCTACAGTGTATATATTCAATCCTGTCAGAACATCCTAAAATGTTTAGGACAGAGGGGGGAAAGTATAGTTTTGATATTTACAGCTGCCTCTTTTAGATTCTAGTATTGATAATATTTATTTTATTCTTAAAATAATCTGTTAGGTACATGTTTATTTCTTAGCCATTCATCTTAGTATAGGTACTATTCTCATTTGAATGGAGTTGCTATTCAGATAAACTAAGAGAACATTTTACTTCAAAGATAGTTACAAAAATAATCTATGAAAATGTCTTAGCTGGGCATGGTGTCACAAATTTATAATCTCAGGTCTTCAGTGGCTGAGGTAAGAGGATTCTCATGAGAGGGCAGCCTGAGCTACAGACTGAGACTTTGTTTAAAAAATAATAATAAGCAGGGTATGGTGCCTTACACTTTTAATCTCAGTACTCACAAGGAAGAGGCAGGCAGATTTCTGAATTCAAGGCCAGCCTGGTCTACAAAGCTAATTCTATGACAGCCAGGGATGCTACACAAAGAAACCTTGTCTCAAAAAAAAAAAAAAAAAAATTTGAATGAATGAATGAATAAATAATGATAAAGCAAGCAAAGAATGTCTTAAGCTCTCTATACTAACTCATTGTTTTTGAAACTGTTTCTTAGCCTGCAATTGTGATTTTCAGGTTTTACTTGATTGGGCCACACAAAGGTAGTATAGTGGCCAGAAACAGATCCACATTAAAAGTAGTAAGGGGATGTCGGGGAAGATGATTCAGTGAATAAAGTGCTTACTGTGCAAGTGTGGGACAAGAGTTCCACTCTCCAGAACCCACAAAACAGCCGGCAACTCGGTGGCCATCTCAAGCCCTCTACTCAGGCAGAGAGAATCCCAGGGTCAAGCTGGCTGGCTGGACTAGCCAATCGAGCTCTGATTCCATTTTAAGATCCTGCCTCAACAAATAAAGTAGAGAGCAACCAGGGAAGACACCATGTCATCTTGAGACCTCCATAAGCAGGCACACACCCACACACATGTACATACATGTACATACATACACAGTGTATTAAAAAAAAACAGGGATCAGCAGACATCAGGTTATTTGAAAGTTAACTTAAACAAGCCCTTTTCAAGCTTTTTCTTCTTTCAAGATGTTAGATAGAGGTAAAGCTTGCTCATTATCTGCCGCCCTTATCCTTTCCCAGAGGTGACCTCTGTTCTGAAGTTGATATATAATCCTATGATTTCTATGACTTCTGATAATGAACAGTTAGTTTCAGGTGTCATGACTTTGGACTATGAGACACCATAGGAAATTATCTTTACAATGAAAAATTCCAGTTTTTTTGTTTGGTTTGGTTTTTCAAGACAAGGTTTCTCTGTATGTCCCTGGCTGTCCTGGAACTCACTCTGTAGACCAGGCTGGCCTCAAACTCAGAGATCCACCTGGCTCTGCCTCCCGAGTGCTGGGATTAAAGGCGTGCACCACCACTGCCAGGCTCTATATATTGTTAATCAGGACTTATGTAGGAAATAAAATGTGCTCCTTATATATGATAAACAATTATCCAAAGTTAAAAATGTATTTATATACTTTAAATATCTTCTTTTTGCTGAATGAAATACCAGAGTAAGATTATATACCACTTAACAGCCCACCGTTCTGTGGTGTTCTTAAAGACAATGTGAACTTCCTAGGTAGTCATATTTCTTTTATTCTCAGTTTAAAGGGGAAAGGTCAAACATGGTGAAATACAAATGTGAAGCTTCTCAAGAAGCACTTACTGAGGCACAGCCCTAAACTTGTCAGAGACAGACTAAAACAGAAGAGAATGACAGAGTTGCCTTTTGCTTATCTTTAAGGTTACACCGTGTGGGCACACAACCTCATTGCCATTGCTCGTCTTCGTGGCTCTGATCTAAAAGTGCTTGAAGTCACCGAAGAAAGCATTGATTTTGACCAAGGTGAACTAGCCGACCAGGATGTGGATCCAGTGCATAACCTTATTGAGCAGGTATCCCTGGGCCTTGGTCAGCCTTGGCACGCAGTCTTGGACATTGAATCACTCAGTGTCTTCACTGAACCAAATCGTCATTTTTACAGAGAGATGCAAAGCTTCAGCGAAGACGTTTAGCTTTTTTAAAATGTATAATTCCTCTGGCTACATATGCAAGTAGGGTCCCATTATGGTTTTTTTTTTTTTTCAGTAGTATAAACTAATCCTTTTGTGCTGTGTTTAATCAGTATTAGCTTTATAGAATTATATATGTATATTCTACTTCTTGATCAAAGAACGTAGTCGGGTATTGGTTTTAGAAGTTCAAAGTGACATTGTATAGGGCTTTCACGGTTAATGAGATTGTTACCAAACCTTAAGGATATACAGCCAATGATTATCTGAGGTTGCTGGCTAACTTTATTTTTCACTGAGTTACTCTGCCTTTTTGACATTTTTATTCTTTGTCGGAATCCAGAGCTCAGGAGCCAAATATTTTTATACGTATATATATATATATGAATATCCATAGCCTGGTGGACTTGTATGCAATGCACTGCATCTATGTATTCTGATAGCATCTCATTGATTTTGGTTTGAAATAGAAGGGAAAATAGTATCCCAAATGAGTTATCTTTAACACAACACTGAGTTTAACTTTCATTACCGATATAATAATTGATATTGCCAATTACCATTCTGAATTTCATATAGTATAAGTTAGACATTGCTTAATCCCTTTTTAAATGCATTTACATAAACATGAACACTCAAATTGCTGGATTTTTTAAACTATATCTGTCGTAATTTTTTCATCTGTTACATTCAAGTTAGCTTCTTTAGCCCAGAAATCAACACTGTAGATGAAGAAAGAACCATATTCCAGGGAAACTCTGAGGCTAAGTCAAAGCACAGAACTGTAGACACACAGGCTTGCAAACCAACATTAGTCGTGAAATCCCTAACAAGTCACTGGATCTCTCTGTCAGCGCGCGTGTCAGCTGCCAAAGAATAGATTTACATGAAGAAGTGCCCACATGCTGGCAGGGGCTGGCCGGCTTTGGCCAGCCAGATACTGCTAGATTGTAATATTTAAGGTCGAATTTCGACCTGTGGTACACAGCTGTGCTGTGGCTCAGTCAGCAACCTCAGAACTCTGAAAAAAACAAAAAACAAAAAAAACAAAAAAAATGCACCTGTTTCACTGTGAATAGTGAATGTAGAGGAAAGAAAGGAAAACCAAAAGCTTGTTCCATCACAGGTATGAGCTGCTATGATACATGAAGAACATTCCATGAAGTATGTTTTAAAACCTTGTTATATCTGAGTGGCTTTAAAAGCCAATTTAACTGTTTCAGGGCAACCGCGGTACAGACGTGGTCTCTGTGAGACTTCCACCTGACCCAAGTTTTAAGTGGTACGAATGTTGTGCATTTAACGTTAAGGACAGTCTGCAATAATAAAGTAAGTAGCCAACGTGGGTGCCCAGCAGTGCTGAGACCTGGCTGCTCTATTGTAAGCTTTGGAAACACAATTTATGCAACAGATGTCCAGATATGATTCTATTTATGGAAAAAGTTTATATGTTTTACAAATGGTTTTACCATCTTATATTAAATGACCTTTTGACAGGTGTGCACTGTTTTGTCTCCAGTGAGCACATACCATGCGGATTTTATATGTACATCAGTAGTGTGAATCCACTGGCACAGTGTGTGTAAATGCCAGATGTGGTGAGATTTTATCTTGTATATGTGATCAGATAAAATAACTCCTGACAGAAACTGTAAGGAAACCAGCTGAATGTTTGACCTGATGACTGATGTTGTATGGTTTATGTTAAATGTATATTCTTTTAATCAATGAATAAAGCATTAAAAAGTGACTATTGTAATGTATTTTACTGTATATGAAACATGAAGTTTCAATGTTTAAATAAAAATCTTAGGCCACAGAGTTTAGAGAGTTCAAAGTCCCCCTTTGAGAAAAGGCAAGCTTCAAAACAGACACTAAGCCAAGCATGATGACACACCCCTATAATCCTGGCTCTTGAGAAATAGAGACAGGAAGATCCAAAGTTTAAGGTAAATGTCTTAGTTACTTTTCTGTTGCTGTGACAAATCACTATGACCAAGGCATCTTATAAAAGAGAGTGTTTAATTGGGCTTACAGTTTCAGAGGAGTAAGTCCAAGATAGTGGAAGAAAAGCATGGCAGCAGGAACATCTGAGAACTCAAATCTTGATCCACAAGTAGGAGGCAGAAAAAGCCAAGCATGGCACAGGTCTTTTGAATCCTCAAAGCCGTATATCTTGGTTATTGTTCTATTGCTGTGAAGAGACACCATGACCAAGGCAACTCCTATAAAGGGAAGCATTTAACTGGAGACTGCTTACAGTCTCAGTGGCTTAGTCCATTATCATGTGAGGAGAATGGCAGCATGCAGGCAGGCATGGTGCTGAAGAAGTAACTGAGTTTTACATCCTGATCCTCAGGCAGCAGGCTAGGGCCAAGGGATGGAGGGTAGACTTGGCCTGGCATAAGATTTTGAAACCTCAAAGCCCATCGCCAGCAGCAAACCACCTCCAACAAGGCCATACCTACTAAGCTTTCCAGACAGTCTACCAACTGGTGACTAAGCATTCAAATATATGATTTCTCCTATTTATTCTCCTGCCTTAATTATAAGGTGTTTCCCTCTCATGTGCAAGGACTGTGGGTTCCATCCCCATCTGTGGTGGTTTGAAAGAAAATGGCCACCAAAGGGAGTGGCACTATTAGGTGGCCTTATTGGAAATGTGTCACTGTGGGGTTGGGCTTTGAAGTCTTTTTTGCTTAAGCTTCCCTCAGTGTGAAAGACAGTTGACTTCCTATTGCCTGCAAGATGAGAACTCTCAGCTCCAATACCACATCAGCATCCATGCTGCCATGCTCCCTGTTACGATGATATTGGACTGAACCTCTGAAACTGTAGGAAGCCACCCTAATTAAATGTTTTCTTATAAAAGTTGCCTTGGTCATGGTGTCTCTTCACAGCAATAAAAACCCAAACTAAGACAGAAGTTGGTACCAGAGACTGAGGGTATTGCTGTGATAGGCCTGACTATGTGTTTGAAGGAATTTGGACTTTGGTGCTTTGGGTTTGGGAAGCAGTTGGAATGCTTTAAGCCATACGAGTAGGAGCATGGAAGACAGTGGTACTAAGAGTTATTTGAACTATCAAGGGGGCTCACTCGAGGTTTCAGAGGAGAATTTTAGTATGTTGCCTAGAGATCATTCTTGTAATATTTTGTGAATAAAGTGATTACCTTTTGTCCTTGCCCGAAGAGTTTGTCTGAGTGAAGTGTTTTGGATTAATTCTGTTGGCAGAAGAAATCTCAAAACAGCCTAGTATAGACATTTGTGTGGTTTTTAGTGGTAACCCCAATGAAGATTTATAATGAAAAGGAGCAAGCTGAGCAGGGTAAATTACAAGATGTAAATTTTAAGGAGACAAAGAGCTCCAGGAAGTGGAATGGAGCTAAACCCTATGTACAGGAAGGTAAACTGACTAAGAAATGGAATAAAGGGAGTGGTGACCTCAGAGCAATGTTTTTTTGTTTCTGCTCTTTTGGGGGGGCTCAACACCCAGCTCCCAAATAAATCATACACAGGTGCTTATTTTTAATTATGAATGCCCAACCTTAGCTTGGCTTGTTTCTTGCCAGCTTTCCTTAAATTACCCCATCTACGTTTTGCCTCTGGGCTTTTCCTGTTCTCTCCTGTAAATCTTTTTTTTTTTTTTTTTTTAAAGATTTATTTATTTATTATGTATACAGAAGAGGGTGCCAGATCTCATTACAGATGGTTGTGAGCCACCATGTGGGTGCTGGGAATTGAACTCAGGACCTCTGGAAGAGCAGTCGGTGCTCTTAACCTCTAAGCCATCTCTCCAGCCCTCTCTCCTGTAAATCTTAATCTTACTCCATGGCTTGCTGTGTAGCTGGGTGGCTGACCCCTGGAATCCTCTTCCTTCTCTGGCTACTTCTCTTTCCTTTTCTATTCCTGTATAACTTTCTTTGTTTCTTACTTCTTTTTCTCCTCCTCCAAGATTTCTCCTATTTATTCTCTCTGCCTACCAGTACCGCCTATCTTTTCTCCTGATTTGCTATTGGCTGTTCTTTATTAGACCACCAGGTGTTTTTAGACAGGCACAGTAATGCAGCTTCACAGAGTTAAACAAATGCAACATGAACAAAAGTAACACACCTTAAAATAATATTCTACAACAGGGCAAGATCACATCCAGCTAAGCTTCCAACCTGTGCAAAGGAACTAAAGAAAAATTTAGAGCTGGGTGTGGTGGGGCATACCTTTAATCCCAGAACTGGGAAGACAGAGGCTAGCAGATCTCTGAGTTTGAGGCCAGCCCCATCTACAGATCACATTTCAGGACAGCCAAGTTTAGGCAGTGAAGATGTAATTGAATGAGGGTACCATGTTCCAGCTCCAGCAAGCAGCAGAACTTGGCAGTTTTCCCCATGTGGTTGTAGCTTTAGGGAAAGAGAAGAAAGGAGTTATGGAATAAAGCTGCTGAGGCCAGGCATGTGTCAGAGGTGTCCCTGAATGGAGGCCTAGCAGAGAGGCCATTGAGTGAAGCTGTGAGGATGAGGCCTGGATTGCCTTGGAGAACCTAAGAGAGATGCCAGAGCCAGGAATGCCAAGGAGAGCTACTAAGAGGGAGTGGAACCAGCCCAAGGGAAAGATGTGTGCTACAACCAACAAAGCTGAGCAGAGTTGGAGATCTAGAGTGTTTTGACATCAGACATGGAGATGCAGAGTTTGGAGTTTGCCTAGCCGGTTTTCTATCTTGCTTTTGTCCAGTATTTCCTCACTATGCTCCCTTCTCTGCAATTTGAAATGATAATGTATATCCTGTGCCATTTTATGTATGAAGAATGTAATCTGATTTTTTATTTTTACCAGTGAGATTTACAGTTTTAAGGGAGTGTCATGCCTCTCAGAAGAGACCTTGGACTTTGGACTTTTAAACAAGTTTGAGACTGTTATAGACTATGGGGACTTCTGAAGTTGGATTGAGTGCATTTTTTGTATTGTGATATGGCTATCAGCCTTTGGGAGCCAGGAAGTAGAATATGGTGGTTTGAAAGAAAGTGCCTCAGTGTGACAGTCCACTTCTTGTTGCCTGCAAGATGTAGCACTCTCAACTCCAGCACCATGTCTGCATGCATGCTGCCATGCTCCCCATCATGATGATAATGGACTGAACCTTTGAAACTGTAAGCAAGCCACCCCTTTTAAGAGTTGCTATGGTCATGGTGTCTCTTCACAGCAATAAAAACCCTAACAAAGACACCAGCACTGCCAAAAAGACAGTGTGAACAAAATGAGTCAAACAGTTTTTCCGTATCTCCCACCACCCCATGATTAAAGAATTTAGGGAGCCAGTAGAGTGGGGCTGGGAAGGACAAGGTTCTTATGGTTGAACACAAAGATGCAGAAACTGCCTTGCTTGGGCTTATGACATGACACATATTTTAGGATGCCTTAACATTAAAATGGAATTCAGAAAATGTGTTGCTTTGAAAGAGGTTATACTTTAGTTTCCACAGAAAACAAAAGGCTGTGGATTCCTTCAAGGTTGATACACACCGGGTTTGATTGGGGAAGAACCCCTAAAAATCCTGGCTGGAGACTAAAAAAATAAACCTAGAAAACTACAAGACAGGTCACATATATTTTACCTGCTCAAACATAAAACAAAAAATTGTCTTCAGCTGGCTTGCATATAGTGCACAGTCCATATGTGTGTTAATGCAGATATATATGTTACCTTTGAAAGTTTGTATTTTCAGAGCAAGGAGACCAGATACTAATGAAAACGGGTGGGCCAGGTGATCCAGCCCCTCAGAGTGCCTGTGTTGCAGTTTGCTCAGAGTTCTGTATCCAGAACAGCTTCAAGGTTGCTGGCTGAGATAGTCCAGCCTGATAAGACTATTCCAGCCAGAACTACAGATAAGTCTTGTGCTTTCCCATTGCACAGACACTGGACAACAAATGTTATGGCTAGTTTTTCCAAATGACCATTATCCTAATTTTCTCAGGGTTTCCCAAAGATGTCATCACCCACAGACAGCAGGAAGCAGTCTAGAGAACATGACGACCACTTTCCCAAGAGGTGGGAGTGGGTAGTTTTTGGTCATTCAATGGGTTATGGACATTTGTCATCATTTAGGGGGCTTGGTTACAAGTTGTTGTTGGTCATGGTTGGGGAGAAAAGTAAACAAAGGACATTGAATTCAAGAATCTCTAAAGGCAAAAAGTGGGAATATAATATAGAAATGATGAGATGAAAGAATGGATTATTGAGTCTACTTTTGAACAACCACTAGTCTCAAATATTTTACATTTTGGTATGGAGTTTTGCATATTGATACAAATTTAAGGGATTTTTTGTTGTTATACTGTATATATGTTTCTATTCTTGTTTAAGATATTATACTTTACCTTAATGCAGCTTATTTAAAAATGTAAAGTTTTAGTCCTTAAAAACTATTTAGGATAATAAAGGATACAGGTTAATAGTTAGTCATCTATAACAATCAAACTTAGTCATGTTAGGCATGTTTTCAAGGTCATACAAAGATATATTTTAAATAGATGGTCTTCAAACACTTCAAAGACCTATA
Source organism: Peromyscus eremicus (assembly GCF_949786415.1). NCBI lineage: Eukaryota > Metazoa > Chordata > Mammalia > Rodentia > Cricetidae > Peromyscus > Peromyscus eremicus. The sequence continues at coordinate 28,848,921 of NC_081430.1, read as the reverse complement.
GAACATGGCATTTAAAATGTTTTAATAACCTAAGGCTTTTCATGACAAACATATCTGTAGCGCGAATTCTTATTGGTCTTAATAACAAAACCCAGAGTCAGCTATCAGGATAAATGCTGAAAGATCAAAGAAGTAAAAGAACAGCCAAAATCACCTCTTACCTACCAAAAAGAGTTGAGCTCCTGTCTACACCTGCCTTATATTCCTCTCGTCCCCAAGCCATATCATTTCCTGTCTCCTTTCTACACAGACCTCCAGACCTCTGTGGTTAACTAATGGCTAGCTCGACCCTCTGATCTTTTTGCAAGCTTTATGTGTTAGATAGAGTACAAGCAAAATATCACCACACACATCTACTCCTGGCAGCACCAATCTACTTCATAAAAGGATGATGGACACCAAAGAAAACCTCCATATGGAGTTTGCTTTCATTTGTGGTAAGGTCAGCCAATGGGCAAAGAAACTGCCCTTGCCTCAATTGCTGATATTTTGCTGCCCAAATTGGACAAGCAGGACACAAAAGAAAGCATCTGCCAAACTGCCAAGACAAGGTAGGACAGTCCTTCAAAATTCCTGCTTCACAGAACAGTCTGTCAGAAGTTTTAGGCCTGTAGGCCCAAGTTGGATGAGCCAACATTACAGAGGAACTTGGGGTGACTGTCCAAGGCAGCAAGATGTCTCTGCCGTTTCTTAGTTATGGAAGTTGCATTTTCTGCACTTCCTGTTTACTCAAGTAATATTTTATCCTTCATGGGTCTCTGATGGAGATTGAAGACTAGATAGTTATAGTTTTACAGTTTCTCTTGTTATCAAATTCAGAAAAGAACTTACATAAGAGATGTAAAGTTATAAGGTTAAAAAACATAAAAGCTTAAGTTGTTTCTCTAAAACCATGTTTTACTTAAGGTCTACAAAGATATTTTTAGGATGGTAGTACAAGTTATAATAAAAATGGTTTAGGTATAAAACTTTGAATTCAACAAGATAGGATAGATAATGGAGCATTTTCTCTAAATATGCCAAATGCACAAGGATTGGACATTGTGAATGTAATTCTTGCTTGATGATTGTTCTTATTATATATAGTTTACTTTATTAGAGTTAAAATCTTTTTTATTTAGACAAAAAGAGGAATTGTTGTGGAATAATCTTTTTGTACACTGTGAAGATGTGTCACTCTGATTGGTTTAATAAAAAGATGAACAGCCAATAGCTAGGCAGGATTTTTCAGGGCAGAGAGGAAGCTGGAAAGACGGTGGAGTGGCCAGGAAATGCAGAGGAAGGTCATGTAGGAGATGAAGTAACAAGCCACGAGCAATGTGGCAGCACATAGATTAATAGAAATGGGTTCATTTAAATTGTAAGAGCTAGCTAAACCACAAGCCTAAGCTATCAGCCAAGCTTTCACAATGTTAATAAGAAGTCTCTGTGTCATTATTTGTGAGCAGGCAGCCCAAAGAAATATCTGCCTACACTACACCATAGAAATCTTTGAAATTCTTTTCTTTTTGAGGGGATGGGCGGGGGTTCTCTGTGTAACAGCTCTAGCTGTTGTAGAACTCACTCTGTAGACTAGTCAGGCCTTGAACTCCTGAGTCCTGATAGTATAGTAGATACACATACTAAAATGTAATCCATATTTAAGTTTTTAAAGTTTATTAATTTATTTTGGGTCATTAATAGCTAATTACAAGAAGTAGGATACAGATTTTATAAGATGATCAATCAGAAAGATAACAAAATGCTTTATCTTTTCTTAAAATATAATTTTATGTGTGCAGATGTTTTGTCTACATGCATGTCTGTGCATTACATGCATTCCTGGTGCATCTGGAGGCCAGAAGAGGCCACTGGATTCCCTGGAGCTGGAGTTACAGAGGCTTGTGAACTGCCATGTGGATTCTGGGAACCAAACCCAAGTCCTCTGGAAGAGCAGCCAGTACTCTTAACCACTGAGCCACCAGCTCTGCAGCCCCAACTGCTTGACTTTTGAACCACTGAATTATTGGTACAGGTAAAAAGACTAATTTATGGAACCATGTTTATTATTTTATTATTGGTTTTATTATTAGCAATGCCAAACAAGACTTTAAATCAATTAAAATTTATTTCATTATACATAAAGTTACTTTTACATTTGTCTACAACCACGGTGAACACATTCTTGGTATAAAGACACAGCCTTTTGAGTTTAAGATATCTCCAACTATAAGATTACATATATAAAACTACCATAATTATGGATGAGGTAATCAAAGTAAAATATACTATTCAGAATAAAATAAAATGGAAATAATTTACTCATAAGATTCATATTTAAATCATATTTATTTACAAAATACTATCCTGAGAATTATAATTCCATTAAGCTTCAATTTGAGCAAAAAATAATTGCATAGGTAATAGGAGTTATTTAAACTCAATATAGGAAGAAAATGACACCCGACGTCTCTTAGGTTTCTGAAGTTCCTCTGCAGGTTCATTTGAAGGTGAAATCAAGTCTGAAGGGAGCTCATGTCTGCTTTCAGGATGTGGGGGTCGGGGGAAGAACCTAGCTCCTGGGATAAGGGAAGGTGGAAAGCCCCTCGGTGGGTACACATTTCTCCCTGTTCAAAGAGCAAAGGACATTGGAAGTTGAAACCCCAAACTACACACTTGTTAAAAACCACTAGCTCTGGTAGTTATTCTGATATTCAAACACCCACACCAGAATATTTGATCTCACAAATTAATTTTGACATTGAAAAATGTACTTCTTCAACTACATAGGATTAATAAGAATCATTAATTTCAGGTATGTTTGTCCTATCTTTGCAGTTACACAAGCTCTCAATACACTCAAGGCTTACTTTAAAACAGGTTTTCAATGTAGTCAGATTTTCAAACTTACCATTCAGATCAGTGATTCTGACCTGATATTCTACTAAAAACATTTCCTGTAATGCCAAGGACCATCTTAAAACTTAACAAACAAAATTCATTTGATTCACCTAGAACTTTAAAACTAGAGATGAAATCAGAGAGCAGCTACCTAGGATAACTAAGCTGTCTTGTCTAGTACTTGAAAACATGATTTACTGTGTAGAAACCTGTGGTTCCAAAGGGTAAAGTGTGCTGTAAAAGCAACAAATTATTTTTATTTTAAAATGTCAGGGTTTGAAGGAATTTCAGTTAGGTTCAACAAATAACTAAATATGATCTTAGATTTTAAATAAATATGATCAGGTGGGAACTATTTATGAAAAAGACTTTAAAACACTTTAGTCAGTAATCTTGACTAAAATATAAGTATTTTAATAATGAACACAATACATTTCTATCAAATTAAATACACATAATTTTAATCTTAAAACTGCTTATACATTCAGTGATTCTCTGAGCTATCACAATACAGTAAAATTCAAAATTAGCTAAGGTGGAATAAGGTGAAGCCTTGGCTTCCTTTGTTGCTGGACTGTAACCTGTGAGCCATGTAAACCCTCTCCTCCTCAAGCTGGTTCTGGTCAGGATTTATCACTGCAGTGTAGATGTAACCGTCTTATTAAATAAGAAACACAGAGCCAAATACAGAGTTAAAAACCCAAGAGATCAGAGCAGTAGCTGAGAGCTGAGACTTAAAACCGCCTTTCTTACCCTTAGCTGCCGCTATCATCCTTCCCCTCAGAAAAGGGTAGATTAATGAACCTACTTTTAAAGAGCAACAACTTGTTTTACATTGGTATAGATTTTAGTTTATTGATACAAATTTGAAGTTAATTTTGTTATACTGTATATATATTTCTACTCTGTTTAAGGTATTATGTTTATATAACTCATTTATATTGTAATGGATAATTGAGAAATACAGATTAATAATCTTCTATGATAGTCAAACTTATAGTCAAGTTAAGTTTTCTAGGTATACATAGATATATTTCAGATAGATAGGTAATCTTCAAATACTTCAAAGAGCTACAGAATATGACATTTAAAATGTTTTAAAAATTTAGACTTTCGGGGCTGGAGAGATGGCTCAGTGGTTAAGAGCACTGACTGCTCTTCCAGAGGTCCTGAGTTCGATTCCCAGCAACCACATGGTGGCTCACAACCACCTGTAATGAGATCTGGTGCCCTCTTCTGGCCTGCAAGGACACATGCAGACAGAACACTGTATACATAATTAATAAATAAAATCTTTAAAAAATATATATTGTATAAAACTTTAAAAAAAAAATTTAGACTTTCTGGACAGTGAGACATGTCTGCTCCTGACAGCACCAATTTACTTCAGAGAGGAGGATGGGCATCAAAGACACTCCATATGGAGTTTATCTTCACCTTGGCAAAAATAGCCATTTGGGCAAGAAACCGTTCTTGCCTAGACTGCCTAAAAAAAATATATTGACTGGACATGCAGGACCCATAGGAAGGTGACCACTGAACTTTGCTTGGCAAAATGGTCCTTCAGGTTCCTGCTTCACAGAGAAAACTGCCAGACATTCTACAGGACACAAAGAAAAACAACTAAGAGACTCTAGGCCTGTGGGCTGAAGACAGATGCCCCAACTTTACGAAGGAACTTTAGATGACTGTCCAGGCTGCCAGCTGTCTCTGTCTACCCTGCAAGACTCCCGAAAGTTGCTTGCATCCTTCTTCCGGTTCTCAGGTAATAAGACTAGATTGTTATAATTTCCTCAGTTACGATAAAAAATAAGTTAGATATAAAACCTTAGACTCACAAATATAGGATAGATAGGATATCTTTTATTTTGCCAAATACAAATAGAGTAGATATTATAAATATACTAGATATTGTAACTATAATTCTTGCTTGATAATTGTTTTGTTATATGTAATTTTACTATGGAAAAGTTAAAACCTTCCTTTTAAAAAAAAAGAAAAGGGGAAGTGCTTGGGATGTTCTGTATGTTAAATGTGTTACTCTGAATAAAATAAAATAAAACACTGATTGGCCAGTAGCCAGACAAAAAATATAGGTGAGACAAACAAACAAAAAAAAATTCTAAAAAGTAAAAGACAGAAAGGAGCTACTGCCAGCTGCCGCCATGACAAGCAAAATGTGTAAGGTACTGGTAAGCCATGAGCCACGTGACAATTTATAGACTAATAGAAATCAGTGAATTTAAGATAGAAGAAGTAGATAACAAAAAGCCTAACACAGCCATACAGTTTATAAATAATATAAGTCTCTGTGTGTTTACTTGGTTGGGTCTGAGCAGCTGCGAGACTGGCAAGTGAGAGATTTGTCCTGACCATGGGCCAGGCAGGACCAAAAAAACTCTAGCTACACAGCAGCAGGAACCAAACTTGAAGAAAAGCACAGATAAACGTTGACACATACATGACTCTTTAAAAAAAAAAGCCTACCTGGGTATGGAAGACGTGGTGGGCCAGGGAAGTCGTTAGGTGGAGAATAATAATCTGGAGGAGCTCCACAGATGTTTCTTGGAGAAGGTGGGGGGAAGGGGCAGGCCCTTCCCATCAACTGGCTCCTTGGGTCCACAGGGGGAACTGGGGGACCCGGTGGAGGGACGAAGCCATGACCAGGAGCATCAGGCACTTTTGAGTTCTGTAACAGATTGACAGTCAGCAGTCAGTAAAGTGGCTCGATTCACAGCTCCTTTCCTGGGAGTGTCAGGCATAGAAGAAAGCGTGTAGACACCTACACCAAAAGCGGTCCATGACATTCTAGAAAGCTGGAGAACAGGCTCAGATTTTCACACCAGTGTCAGAGCCGCTTGTTCCCTATCATAAGTATTTTTACTAATTCAACAGAGGACTTAAGTAATAGTCTACCTAGCTCACACTAAACCAGGAGTTTATCAAATACACACTCAAAAAGAAAATGTTAAGATATTGATAATCTCAAAATGGCCAAAGTCAATGTTATATTTTAAAACTAAAATATATTTTAAGATTCAAATAAAATTTCAAGGAGAAACTCTGAAATTGTGTTCAGCTAGTAAAGAGGGTTTAAAATCCATCTGAAAGTACTTTTTTTTTAAGGTGGAAGCTGTCAGGTTTCTTTCTCATTTCTTTTAGTATGTTCTATTTACTTCACATGTATGAGGGTTTTTGCCTGCATGTATGTCTTTATGTACATTCAGTATTCTCAGAGAATAGAATAGGGCTTCAGATCCCTTGAGACTGGAGGCAAGAATAGTTGTGAGCCACCACGTGGGTGCTGGGAACCAAACCCAGGTCCTCTAGGAGAGCAGCCAGTGCTCTTAACCTCTAAGCCATTTCTCTAGCCCATTATTTGCTGGGGTTTTTTCATTGTTGTTATTGTTGTTGTTGTTGTTGTTGTTGAGACAAGATCTCCTTATGTAGCCCACACTGACTTCGAATTCACAAAATCCTCTTCTTCCCTCAGCCTGCCAAAATGCCAGGATTACATGCATCATCAAAACCTGCTTGTGACTTGTACTATTTCACCAAAGGTTACAAGCCAGAAATGAAACAGTGCTAATGCTAAGTAGGAGTATATTTTATTAATATCATGTTATTCACAAAGTAGAGTAGCTCTAGCCTTGTTCTAGTAAAATCAAGAAACTGATTATGGATACATGGGTAGAATTCAATTTCCAGTACTTACACCAGGTTGATCTTCGGTATCATTTCTACTAGACTGCATTTCAGAGCAGACTGGCCCATCTAGACAGAAAAATTAAATGAATTCATGAATTCTCACTTATTCCTAGACCATTTCCAGATCCAAATGACACTGGTACGTTCCACTCCCCTTGCTGGACAGGAGAACAACTCAAATGAATACAATAGTATTCCATATTTAGGGTCCCAAAAGCAGCCTGAGGTTTGTAGAAATTTCAATAGAACAAACATTCTTTTGCAGTGTGGTGATCACCTTTCCACGTGGTTCCCAGGCAACCTTGCTGCAGCAGCCTCCTAGGTAAACAACTTGGGAGGCAGCACCCCACTTCCTGTCTTTTCTGGTTGCCCACCTTTCCCTCAGTACACAATATATACTTTTATGAAAGTATCCTTATGGAACTCAACAAATGCACAATGAAAAGGTAAATTAATTTTCTGAATTTTATTCTTTGTTAATGTTTTATGGACTTTGATAGTACAGTAGATACACATATTTCCCTGGACAAGAATGTTATGGCTAGTTTTTCCAAGACTTGACCATTATCCCAGTTTTCTCAGGGTTTCCCAAAGATGTCATCACCCACAGCAGAAAGCAGTCTAGAGAACATGGTGACCACTTTCCCAAGAGGTGGGAGTGGGTGGTTTTTGGTCATTCAATGGGTTATGGACATTTGTCATCGTTTAGGGGTTTGGTTACAAGTTGTTATTGGTCATGGTTGGGGAGAAAAGTAAACAAAGGACATTAAATTCAAGAATCTCTTTCTAAAGGAAAAAAGTGGGAATATAATATAGAAACGATGAGATAAAAGAGTGGATTATTGAGTCTACTTTTGAACAACCGCTAGTCTCAAATATTTTACATTGGTATGGAGTTTTGCATATTGATATAAATTTAAGGGGTTTTTTTTTTTGGTATACTGTGTATATGTTTCTAGTCTTGTTTAAGATAATGTACCAATGCAGCTTATTTAAAAATGTAATTTTTAGTCCTTGAAAACTATTTAGCATATTAAAGAAATACAGGTTAATAGTCATCTATAACAATCAAACTTAGTCATGTTAGGCATGTTTTCAAGGTCATACAAAGATTTTTATTTCATTTTATTTTTTTGAGACAGGATTTCTCTGTGTAGTTTTGGTGCCTGCCCTGGATCACTCTGTAGACCAGGCTGACCTCAAACTCACAGAGATCCACCTGGTTCTGCTTCCCGAGTGCTGGAATTAAAGGGATGCAACACCACCGCCCGGCCAAACATATTTTAAATAAATGGTCTTCAAACACTTCAAAGACCTAAGAATATGGCATTTAAAATGTTTTAATAACCTAAGGCTTTTCATGACAGTGAGACACATCTGTAGCGCAAACTCTAATTGGTCTTAATAACAAAAAGCCAGAGTCAGGTATCAGGGTAAATGCTGAAAGATCAGAGAAGTGAAGGAGAAGCCAAAGTCACCTCTTACCTCCACGACTCCCCAGACCAAAAAGGGTCAAGCTCCTGTCTCTGCCTGCCTTATATTCCTCACTCTCCGCAGCCACATCCCAGGATTAAAGGTGTCCGCCACCTTGGCCCAGCTTGAAATTCTTACACAAAGAAATAATCCACCTACTTTTTTTCAAACTGGGTTGAATCACATTTCTGTCTTACGAACAAGAATTGTCCTCCACCACCCCAACCTGAATTGTAGTTTAACTCCTCTTCAAAGATCCTTTAAGACTCTCAAATTTTAAAAAAAAAAAAAAAAGCCTTTCTTCCCTCCTACCCAGTTCTATGAAAACTGCTACAAAACGACCAAGTGGTCTAAGTTGTAGAAATTACAGGTCTAAAGGTGTTTCTAAACAGGCTCATAGTGCACCTGAACTACTGCTGCAGATACGATGATTATCAACGAAGTTCACAAAACAATTGTGTAGTTTCTCATCCTATCTACTAGTAAACTCTTAAAAGCCTTCTTCAACAAACCTGGTGCCAAAGAATGTGATGTTTTTCTGACCCAAACTCTAGTAACATATTTCAAAAACCTATACAAAACACAGGAAAAAATGTATATACAAAGATATTACACGATCTTCAATTTTTTCACATCTTAATTGTGTGTATATATAAGGGGGTGTGCATGGATATGGGGGTGCTGGGAGAGGCCAGAGGCATCGGATCCCATGGAACTGGAGTTACAAGTTGTGGGTAACCTAAAATGGGCATTGAGAACCTAATTCATCCACCTTTCCAGCTTCAAGAAGAGGTTAGTTACCACTACCTACACAAACTAACTTCAACGGCATGAAGCTTGTAAAGACTATATAACAAAAATAGTGTTATATTACTTGTAAGAAAAAATGTATTTATGGATCTATATAAATATATATGATCTAAATACATGAACCTGTATTCAAAAAGCCATTTGAAGGACTCAAGCCAGAAGGGACTATCACCTGAAGGGATGTAAACATCACTCCTAACAGATGCTTTCTGCTGCCATCATCGACTTTTCTGCAATGATTATATTTTGTGTTTCTGATCTGGTTTTTAAACAAGATGAAGCAGAGAGAATTACACATATAACCTATAATTACACATTCATAGTAGTCCAAAGTAATGCCCAATTCAGTTTCTTGAGCTTTGACCCATTATCACTTCAATTAGCGTAAGTGTAAAGGAAACTAAAATATGTCACTGTTTCAGGCTCTCGTCTTGATGCGCAAGAATAAACTTACAACTGAGCCAGAAACTGGGTCACTGGGATGTGGTGGTATTGTGTTCCCCGAAATATTGTGCACTCTAATAAACTTATCTGGGGTCAGAGAACAGAACAGCCACAATATTTTAAACATAGAGGTTAGGCAGTGGTAGCACATGCCTTTAATCCTAGCATTCCAGAGGCAGAGATCTGCCTGGATCTCTGTGAGTTCAAGGCCACACTGGAAACAGCCAGGCATGGTGACACACGCCTTTAATACCAGGAAGTGATGGCAGGAAGCAGAAAGGTACATAAGGCGTGAAGACCAGGAACTAGAGCTGGTTAAGCTTTTCGGCTTTTAGCAGCAGTTCAGCTGAGATCCATTTGGATGAGGACTCAGAGGCTTCCAGTCTGAGGAAACCGGATCAGCTGAGGAATTGTCGAGGTGAGGAAACTGTGGCTTGTTCTGCTTCTCTGATCTTCCAGCGTTGACCCCAGTACCTAGCTCCAGGTTTGTTTTTATTAATAAGAACTTTTAAGATTCCTGCTACACTGGGATTCACAGGAAAGGAAACTGAAACTTAGTACGTGATTCACTATGGTGCTGAATTAACACTTAAATTACAAATCTGATTTCTTGAGTTGCAAATTTTAGGTCAGATATGGAACAGTTATTATGCATGTTTATATGAACAATAAAGTAGCATACTTGAAAATATAAAACACATAGCTAACAAAGACTGGTCCAGGGAGAGAAAGAAAAGTGGGTTTAAACAGAGATTCTAAGATATTAAGATTACAAAGGCATCAATATAAAACTTGATTGTGGATAAATACCAAAATCGTAAGTTCTTTATTCATGGAAACAATACATAAACTGGTCAATTTGCTGAATCAAGTAATAAAGTGGGAATGAAAAGGTAGAAATGTGTGTTGCAAAAATCTAGAATCAGAATAGGGGGAAACAGTGCCTTCCATGCAAAGCCTTTCTTTCTAGTCTAGAGAACAGAAATACCTCACAAGACCAACGTTTCCCAGTAACACACAGGAAACATTGCAATCACAATCGAAGTGCTTTGCCAAGACAATGTTTACTCTGCTGTCCTTTGACACTGAAGGAAAAACCAACTCAACAAGTGAAGACCACTGGTTGAGCACACGGTTGTGAAATGTGTTAGCGAGGCCCCACTCTCTCCTTTCCTACCAGTGTACAAGACTAGGAGCACAGACCCCGAGTAGAAGACACCTACCTCAGAAGAAAGACACAGGCCTCATGGCAGTTCCACTGTGGCAACTCTCAGCACCGCCCACAGGAAACAGTCAACATCTCCCAATTTAAGAATAAAATGACCGCCAGGTGTGGCGGTGCACGCCCTTAATCCCAGCACTCCAGAGGCAGAAACAGGTTTCTCTCTAAATTCAAGGCCAGCCCGGTCATCACAACCAGAGCTACACATGGAAACCCTGTCTCTAAGACACAAACAGACAAAATCAATCAAGAGATAAATAGCTACAGTGAGAGAAAGAGAAGAAATGTAAGAGAGCCAGTCAGTAGGGCTGGGGGGGGGAAGTGTTCGCTGTGTGAGCCTGAGACCTGAGCTGTCCGAAGCAATAACAGAAAAAGTTACCCTGCCAGCTGTCCTCTGGTCTCCATACATCCCTGTGGGCGTGTGGGCTTGGGTGCTCGCTCGCGCGCTCTCTCTCTCTCTCTGTCTCTCTCTCTGTCTCTCTGTCTCTGTCTCTGTCTCTCTCTCTCTCTCTCTCTCTCACACACACACACACACACACAGTTTTTAAACTGCTAAAAGAAAACTAGTCAGTAAACTAAGTTTTAAAAAATTCTGAAATTCATCATTAGACAATATCCTGGCTTTCTTTAAAATGTAATCCATATTTAAGTTTTTAAAGTTTATTAATTTATTTTGGTTCATTCATATCTAACTATAAGATGTAGGATACATATTTTATAAGACCACAAAATGCTTTATCTTTTCTTAAAATATAATTTTATGTGTGCAGATGTTTTGTCTACATGCATGTCTGTGCATTACATGCATTCCTGGTGCATCTGGAGGCCAGAAGAGGCCATTGGATTCTCTGGAGCTGGAGTTGCAGAGGCTTGTGAACTACCATGTGGATTCTGGGAACCAAACCCAAGTCCTCTGGAAGAGCAGCCAGTACTCTTAACCACTGAGCCACCAGCTCTGCAGCCCCAACTGCTTGACTTTTGAACCACTGAATTATTGGTACAGGTAAAAAGACTAATTTATGGAACCATGTTTATGTGAAACTGGCTGGTTTTATTATTAGCAATGCCAAACAAGACTTTAAATCAATTAAAATTTATTTCATTATACATAAAGTTACTTTTACATTTGTCTACAACCACGGTGAACACATTCCTGGTATAAAGACACAGCCTTTTGAGTTTAAGATATCCCCAACTATAAGATTACATATATAAAACTACCATAATTATGGATGAGGTAATCAAAGTAAAATATACTATTCAGAATAAAATAAAATGGAAATAATTTACTCATAAGATTCATATTTAAATCATATTTATTTACAAAATACTATCCTGAGAATTATAATTCCATTAAGCTTCAATTTGAGCAAAAATATAATCACATAAGTAATAGCAGTTACTTAAACTGAAAATGAGAAGAAAATGACTGCTGAGGGGACCAGCACCACTGTCAGGTCTCCTGGGGTTCTGGAGGTTCGGCTGCAGGTTCTTTTGAAGGTGGAATCAAGTCTGGAGGGAGCGCACGTCTACTTTCAGGATGTGGGGGTGGGGGGAAGAACCCAGCTCTTGGGGGAAGGTAAGGTGGAAAGCCCCTCGGTGGGTACACATTTCTCCCTGTTCAAAGAGCAAAGGGCATTGGAAGTTGAAACCCCAAACTACACACTTGTTAAAAACCACTAGCTCTGGTAGTTATTCTGATATTCAAACACCCACACCAGAATATTTGATCTCACAAATTAATTTTGACATTGAAAAATGTACTTCTTCAACTACATAGGATTAATAAGAATATCATTAATTTCAGGTATGTTTGTCCTATCTTTGCAGTTACACAAGCTCTCAATACACTCAAGGCTTACTTTAAAACAGGTTTTCAATGTAGTCAGATTTTCAAACTTACCATTCAGATCAGTGATTCTGACCTGATATTCTACTAAAAACATTTCCTGTAATGCCAAGGACCATCTTAAAACTTAACAAACAAAATTCATTTGATTCACCTAGAACTTTAAAACTAGAGATGAGATCTGAGAGCAGCTACCTAGGATAACTAAGCTGTCTTGTCTAGTACTTGAAAACATGATTTACTGTGTAGAAACCTGTGGTTCCAAAGGGTAAAGTATGCTGTAAAAGCAACAAATTATTTTCATTTTAAAATGTCAGGGTTTGAAGGAATTTCAGTTAGGTTCAACAAATAACTAAATATGATCTTAGATTTTAAATAAATATGATCAGGTGGGAACTATTTATGAAAAAGACTTTAAAACACTTTAGTCAGTAATCTTGACTAAAATATAAGTATTTTAATAATGAACACAATACATTTCTATCAAATTAAATACACATAATTTTAATCTTAAAACTGCTTATACATTCAGTGATTCTCTGAGCTATCACAATACAGTAAAATTCAAAATTAGCTAAGGAGGATCAAGGTGAAGCCTTGGCTTCCTTTGTTGCTGGACTGTAACCTGTGAGCCATGTAAACCCTCTCCTCCTCAAGCTGGTTCTGGTCAGGATTTATCACAGTAGCAGGAACTTGAAGAAAAGCACAGATAAACGTTGACACATACATGGACTCTTAAAAAAAAGCCTACCAGGGAATGGAAGACGTGGTGGGCCAGGGAAGTCGTTAGGTGGAGAATAATAATCTGGAGGAGCTCCATAGATGTTTCTTGGAGAAGGTGGGGGGAAGGGGCAGGCCCTTCCCATCAACTGGCTCCTTGGGTCCACAGGGGGAACTGGAGGACCCGGTGGAGGGACGAAGCCATGACCAGGAGCATCAGGCACTTTTGAGTTCTGTAACAGATTGACAGTCAGCAGTCAGTAAAGTGGCTCGATTCACAGCTCCTTTCCTGGGAGTGTCAGGCATAGAAGAAAGCGTGTAGACACCTACACCAAAAGCGGTCCATGACATTCTAGAAAGCTGGAGAACAGGCTCAGATTTTCACACCAGTGTCGGAGCCGCTTGTTCCCTATCATAAGTATTTTTACTAACTCAACAGAGAACTTAAGTAATAGTCTACCTAGCTCACACTAAAACAGGAGTTTATCAAATACACACTCAAAAAGAAAATGTTAAGATATTGATCATCTCAAAATGGCCAAAATCAACGTTATATTTTAAAACTAAAATATATTTAAAATTCAAAGAAATTCTGAAATTGTGTTCAGCTAGTAAAGAAGCTTTAAAATCCATCTAAAATACTTTTTTTTTTCTTTAAGGTGGGAGCTTTCAGGTTTCTTTCTCATTTCTTTTAATATGTTCTATTTACTTCACATGTATGGGGGTTTTGCCTGCATGTATGTCTGCATGTACATTCAGTATTCTCAGAGAACAGAATAGGGCTTCAGATCCCTTGAGACTGGAGGCAAGAATAGTTGTGAGCCACCACGTGGGTGCTGGGAACCAAACCCAGGTCCTCTAGGAGAGCAGCCAGTGGTGTTGTTTTTTTTTTTTTTAATAATTATTTTTAGTAATGGGGAAAGAAATTGAAAGTTGAACTTATAAGAGTAAAAAAAAAAAATTTCTTAAGGCAAAAAGGGTTTATTCAGATGCACACTTCAAGGATCTTGGCAGAGACGTTCAGATGGAAAGGGCTTGAATCAGCTGGTTATACCACACCCACAATCAGAAAGCAGAGACCTATGAGTGGATGCTGTTATTCAGCTTCCTTTCTCCACTTATACAATCCAGGATTCCAGCCAGGGAATGGAGCCATCCACAGTGGGGAGGTCAGTTCACTTCAGTGAACACAATCAAGATAATCCCCCACAGGCTTGCCCTGAAGCTCAGCTCCTAAGTGATTTGAGAATCTATCAAGTTGCCAATTGACAATCACCATCAGAGTTTGTAAATGTGTGTATATGAAAACAAATACAGGCAGCGTGGACACCTGGTGAAAGGCAGTTACTTTTCAGTATAATATCTCATGATCACCTTTAAGTCCTTCTCTTTCAGAGAAGCATACAAAAATATTCACAGATGAAATAACATACACAAGGGTTCAGTTCCAAATAAACTGGGAAGAAAACGAAATAATAGAGGATATAAATCAGCTGTGGTTTACTGCTGTAGTTTAAGCCTGTGTGATGGAGTAGATAAGGACTCCCATAATTCTAGCTGGTATCCAAAGGTCCATACCCACCTGTCCCTCCCCTTAACACTTCATTACATGTCGCTAGTGCCACGTTCACATCTACCTCACTCCTTTTGTACTTACTCTTCTCTTACTATTTGGATCTTAAAGCTACCCCCACGGCCTCTCAGTCCCCAGCCTGTGGTACTACTTGAGGTGGGGTAGAAGCCTAGTGGAAAGAAGTTAGGGCATAGCAGCCAGTGCTCTTAACCTCTAAGCCATTTCTCCACCCCATTATTTGCTGGGGTTTTTCGTTTGTTGTTGTTGTTGAGACAAGATCTCCTTATGTAGCCCACACTGACTTCGAATTCACAAAATCCTCTTCCCTCAGCCTGCCAAAATACCAGGATTACATGCATCATCAAAACCTGCTTGTGATTTGTACTATTTCACCAAAGGTTACAAGCCAGAAATGAAACAGTGCTAATAATGCTAAGTACAAGTATATTTTATTAATATCTTGTTATTCACAAAGTAGAGTAGCTCTAGCCTTGTTCTAGTAAAATCAAGAAACTGATTATGGATACATGGGTGGAATTAAATTTCCAGTACTTACACCAGGTTGATCTTTGGTATCATTTCTACTGGACTGCTTTTCTGAAGAGACTGGCCCATCTAGACAGAAAAATTAAACCAGGAAAAATTCATGAATTGTCACTTTATTCCTAGACATGTTCCTTGCCAAGTTGCTTTTGGTCATGGTGTTCTATCACAGCAACAGGAACCCCACCTAAGATCCTATCCTACTACAAACAGCAAAAGTGCCAAACTGTCTTCCATGGCCTCACAGCAGGGTTCATACTGTGAACTCCCTGAACTCTGCAATGGCTATGTCACCCCTCATCTGATTTAAGCTCAGGAGACTCCCCTGAAACATCTCTCCTGCACAATGCCAAGGAAACCACCTAGATGAAACAAGAGTCAATGGAAAGAATTATTTCTAATGAGCTCCCAAGAGTAAGAGGACAAGACTAAGGAAAGTTCTACAACTTCTGAAGAGAAGGCTCATTTATACCACCTTTCAGATCTTAGCAAAGAGCTGTCTCAGAGGATCAGAACTAGTCCCATGAAAGCAGAGGGCTAATAGAAAGCCTTATATTTACACAGAATGCCCCGCTTTTCTTCCAACATGGGCATGATTAAATATTAGGATGAAGTAGAGAAAACTAAAAGCTTAACTCATCCTTAATCAGGTCTCAAGATAACCATTAGCATTTTCCTTCCAATGTTCATCAAAATATCAGAAACTCAGAGTTCATTTTTTCACAAAATATATACATTTTGCCCTCCACTGACAAAAAGTAACCTGTTACTTTAGATCCAGGGCCTATCGTGGCAGGTATTAAGCAGTGCACTGTAAGACCCTATTTCTAAGGACACAACGTATTTCTGTTGGAGGACAGAGAGAAACCAAGCTGGAACTGGAAACTTCTTTCCTGCAGGCTAGCTTTTATAGTGCAGAGGTGCTATGCAGTCCACTAGAGAAGAAAAGTCCCCAATAGAACCACTGATGAGGCTTCGATGCTACAATAATGACCTTCCATCAAGATCAGCTGCTGGCTCAATAGTGCCATGACTCTTTGGGGGATGACCAACCATATTCTGATTAATTTGAAGCCCGCCTTACAGGAGGAAGTTCATGCAAAGCACTGCTCAAAAGACTGTGGCTCAGGAAGTCATGGTACCTAGAGGGGAACCTACTGCTGTTGTTTATCTAAATGGATTTGTTATCAAAACTAAGCCAAGCCAAACACAGTTCCAATCACATGGCTCTCTGGTGGGGCAGGGGAAGCATGCCACCCTGGTGAGAAGGGACAGACCCACAGTTTTCACTGACTCAAACAGAACTACAGGTTTTGGTGAGACTCTGATTCTCTCAGCAGGAGTCAGCAATGGAAAAGAGGCCCATTCTGTTACTCTATAATGACTTGGAGGGTGAAGGCTGAGCACCATCTTGAGAGGGAACCTATGAGAACAGAGATCAACCACAAATCAAGAAATTTGAATTCCTGAGAGAGAATATCCAAATTTAAAAAATCAGAAACAAACTGGGGTGCTGTGAGATGTCTTTCTGTATGCTGTGAATATATGTTGCTCTGATTGGTTGATAAATAAAGCTTCATTGGCCTGGCCGGGCGGTGGTGGCGCACGCCTTTAATCCCAGCACTCGGGAAGCAGAGTCAGGCGGATCTCTGTGAGTTCGAGGCCAGCCTGGTCTCCAAAGCGAGTTCCAGGAAAGGTGCAAAGCTACACAGAGAAACCCTGTCTCAAAAAAAAAAAAAAAAAAAAAGCTGCATTGGTCTATGGCAGGGCAGGATGGAGCCAGGTGGGAAAATCCAAGAGAGACAGTGAGAGAAGAAAGGAGAGTAGAGAGACGCTGCTAGCTGCCGCCAGGAGAAGCAAGATGTAAAAGTACAGGTAAGCACGTGGCAAAGTATAGATTTATAAAAAAAATGGGTTAATTTAAGATGTAAGAGCTAGCTAGCAAGAAGCCTGAGCCATTAGGCCTATAGTTTGAAAATAATATAAGCCTCTGTGTGTTTATTTGGGACCAAGCAGCTGTGAGACAGGGATGGGAGCAATTCGTCCCAACCACAGGGCCCAGGCAGGACACAGGACAACTTCCAGTTACACTTGGGGGGTGGGGGGAAATGACAACAGACACCAAGGAAATGCAAAGAATTATCAAAGACCTGTATTATACAAAATTGGAAAATGTAAAAGAAATGGTCAATTTTCTTGATAGATAACACTCACAAAAGTTAAGTCAGGATCAGATAAATAACTGAAATAGACCAATAACACCAAAGAAAATAAAAGCAGTTGTTAAAAGTCTCCCAACCAAAAAAGGCCCAGGGCCAGACAGTTTCAGCACACAATTCAACCAACATTCAAAGACCTAATAATACCAATAACTCCTAAAATTATTCCTCAAAATAGAAAGAGAAGGAACACTGCCAAATTCAATTTATGAGGCCACAGTCACCCTGATGTCCAAATCACACAAAGATGCAACAAAGAAAGAGAATTACAGACCAATTTCACTCATGAACAGTGATGCAAAAATATTTGCAAACCGAATTCAAGAACACATCAAAAAGATCATCCACTATGACTTAGTAGACCTCATCCCACAGATGAAGGGACGGTTCAACATATGAAAATCTGTCAATGTAATCCACCATATAAACAAACTGAAAGAAGAAAAATGTGATCATCTCATTAGATGCTGAAAAAGCCTGTGACAAAATCCAACACTCCTTCACAATAAAAGTCTTGGAGAGATCAGGGATACAAGGGACACACTCAACAAAATAAAGGCAATTTACAGCAAGTCTATAGTCAACATCAAGTTAAATGGAGAGAAACTCACACCAATTCCATTAAAATCAAGAACAAGGCAATGCTGTCCACTCTCTCCATATCAATTCAATATAGTACTTGAAATTCTAGCAAGAGCAATAAGGCAACTAAAGGAGATCTCAAGTGGATACAAATTGGAAAGGAAGAAGTCAAAGTATTGCTATTTGCAAATGGTAAGATAGTATACATAAGCAACCCCCAAAATCCTACCAAGAACTCCTACAGCTGATAAACACCTTCAGCAAAGTGACTGGATACACGATTAACTCAAAAGATATAAAAAGAAAGAAATCAGTAGCCCTCCTATATACAAACGAAAAATGGGCTGAGAAAGAAAGCAGGGAAATAACACCCTTCACAACAGCCACAAATAATATAAAATATCTTGGAGTAATTCTAACCAAGCAAGTGAAAGACTCATATGACAAGAACTTTAAGTCTTTGAAGAAACTAAAGAAGATACTAGAAGATGGAAAGCTCTCACATGCTCATGGATCGGAAGTAAAAATGGCCATTTTACCAAAAGTAATTTACAGATTCAATGCAACCCCCATCAAAATCCCAACACAATTCTTCACAGACCTTGAAAGAACAATACTCAACTTCATAGGAAAAACAAAAAACCCAGGATAGCAAAAATAATCCTGTACAATATAAGAATTTTGGAGGTATCATCATCCTTGATTTCAAGCTCTGCTACAGAATTATAGTAATAAAAACGCATGGTATTGGCATACAAACAGACATATCAATCAATGGAATCTAATCAGACGCAGATGTAAATCCATACACCTATGTACACCTTATTTTTTTATAAATAAGCAAGAAATATACAGTGGAAAAAGGAAAGCATCTTCAACAAATGGTAGTAGTCTAACTGGGTGTTGGCATGTAGAAGAATGCAAAGATATCCCTATCTATCACCCTGCACAAAACTTAAGTCCAAGTGGCTAAAGACCTCAACGTAAATTCAGACATACTGAACCTGATAGAAAAGGAAGTGGGGAATAGCCTAGAATGAACTGGTACAGGAGACAACTTCCTAAACAGAAATCCAATTAAAAAATGAGGTACAGATCTAAACAGAGAATTATCAACAGAAAAACCTCAAAGGGGCAAAAAACACTTAAAGAATGTTCAACATCCTTAGTTAGTCATCAGGAAAATGCAAATCAAAACGACTCTGAGATTCCATTATATACCTGTCAGAATAGCTAAGATCAAAAACACTAGTGACAGCTCATGCTGGAGAGGATGTGGAGCAAGGAGAACACTCCTCCATTGCTGGTGGGGTGCAAAATTATACAACCAATTTAGAAATCAATATGGTGGTTTCTCAAAACATTGGGAATTCATCTACCTCAAGACCCAGTTATACAATTCCTGGGCACACACCCAAAGGATGTGCTATCTGTGGCAGTTTGAATGTAACTGGCCCCCATAATCTCATATGGAGTGGCACTGTTAGGAGGTGTGGCTTTGTTGGAGAAAGTGTGTCACTGTGGGGCGGCCTTTGAAGTTTCCTATGCTCGGAATACCACTCAGTGTATCAGTCAACTTCCTGTTGCCTGCAAGATGTAGGGCTCTCAGCCACTACTCCAGCACGTCTGCTTGCATGCCACCATGCTCCCTGTCATGATGATAATGGACTAAACCTCTGAAACTGAGTGACCTCAAATGTTTTCTTACAACAGTTGCTGTGGTCAGGGTGTCTCTTCGCAGCAATGGAAACCCTAACTATGACAGAAGTGGGGTACCCAGGAGTGGAGTATTACTGAGACTATGTGTCTGTTGGAGAAATTTGGACTTTGGTTCTTTTGGTTTGGAAAGCAGTGGAATGCTTTAAGCACTGATTAATGTGCAATACTAGCAGGAGCATGGAAGACAGAGGCGCTGAATGTGACTTGATGAACTGTGGGGATCGAGAGGCTTCAGAGAAGAAGAATGTCAGTCTGTGTCCTAGAGACCAGTCTTGTGATATTTTGGTGAAGAAAGTGGCTGTCTTTTGCCCTTGTCTGAAGAGTCTGCCTGAGGTTAAAGTTAATTCCACTGGCAGAGGAAATCTCAAAACAGCCTAGTATAGACTCTGTTGTATGGTTATTATGATGATTTATTGTGAAAAGGAGCAAGCTGAGCAACAAAAAATATTTGAGGAGAAAAGGAGCACCAGAAAGTGGAATGGAGCTAAGTTCTGTGTTCAAGGAGATAAACAGATTAAGAAATGGAATAAAGGGAGCGGTGACCTCGGCGTAAGATTCAACCCATCTAAGTTTCCAACTTGTGAAAAAGAACCAAAGAAAAGCTTAGAGCCAGGTGTGGTAGTGCACGACTTTAATCCCAGCCAGCACTGGGAAGGCAGTGGCTGGCGGATCCCCCAGTTTGAGGCCAGCCTGGTCTACAGAGCAAGTTCAAGGACAGCCAAGCTTAGGCAGTGAAGGAAAATAGAAAGCTGGTGAAGAGGTAGCTGAATGAGGGGGCCATGTTCCAGTCCCAGCAAGCAACAGAACTTGGCAGCTTTGGCCATATGGTTCTGGCTTTAGAGTTAAGGACAGGAGAAAGGAGTTATAGAATAAAGTCACTGAGGCCAGGAGTGTGTCAGAGGTGTCCCTGAATAGCCTAGTGGAGAGGCCATTGCATGAAGCTGTGAAGGTGAAGCCTGGATTACCTTGGAGATCCCAAGATATTGGAGATGCCAGAGTCGTGGGATATCTGCCAAGGAGAGCTGCTGAGTGGAACCAGCCCGAGAGAAAGAAGTGTCCTGCAGTTAACAAAGCTGAACAGGGTTGGAGATCTGGAGTGTTTTGACATCAGACATGGAGATGCAGAGTTTGGAGTTTGCCCAGCTGGTTTTTGGTCTTGCAAATACTGGACAAAAGTCCAGTATTTCCTCACTATGCTCCCTTCCCTACATTTTGGAATGGTAATGCATATCCTGTGCCATATGTTGGAAGTGATCTGCTTTTTGATTTTGATTTTTTTTTTCTTTTTTTTCTTTTCTGGAGCTGAGGAACGAACCCAGGGCCTTGTGCTTGCTAGGCAAGTGCTCTACCACTGAGCTAAATCCCCAACCCTGATTTTGATTTTTACAGGTGATTACAGTTAAGAGATTACATGAATCTCCAAAGGAACTTTGGACTTTAAAACATTGTTGAGACTGTGATAGACTATGGGGACTTTGAAGTTGGACTAAAAGCATTTTGGATTATGATATTGTTACAAGCTTACAGGGGCCAGGAAGTGGAAATGTGGTAGTTTGAATGTAATTGGCTCCCATAATTTCATAGGTAGTAGAACTGTTAGAAGGTGTGGCTTTGTTGGGGTAGGCATGACCTTGTTGGAGGAAATGTGTCACCGTGGGAAAGGGCTTTGAGGTTTCCTATGCTCAGGATACTACTGAGAGTTTCAATTGACTTCCTGTTGCCTGCAAGATTAGACCTCTCAACTATTCCTCCAGCACCACGTCTGCCTGCATGCTACCATGCTCCCTGCCACGATGATAATGGACTGAACCTCTGAAACTGTTAACGAGCCACCCCAATTAATGTTTTCCTTTATAAGAATTGCCATTTTCAGCTGGGCAGTGGTGGCACACGCCTTTAATCCCAGCACTCAGGAGGCAGAGCCAGGCAGATCTCTGTGAGTTCAAGGCCAGCCTAGTCTATAGAGCAAGATCCAGGACAGGCACCAAAACTACACGGAGAAACCCTGTCTCGGAAAAAAAAAAAAAAAAAAGAGTTGCTGTTTTCTTGCTGTCTCTTCCCAGTAATAAAAACACTAAGACACCATTTTACTACAAGGACACTTGCTCACCTATGTTCATAGCAGCTTTATTTGTAATAGCCAGAAACTGGAAATAATCTAGATGTCTCTCAACAGAAGAATGGATAAAGAAAATATGGTACATTTACACAATGGAGTGTCACTCAGCTGCTTAGAAAAAAATAACATCATGAAATTTGCAGGCAAATGGATAGAACTAGAAAAAAAATCATTCAGAGTGAGGTAACCCAGACCCAGAAAAAAAACATGGTATATACTCACTTATAAGTGGACATTAGCTACTAAGTAAAGGATAACTATGCTACAGATCCAGAGAGGTTAAGTAACAAGGAGAGCTCAAGGTGGGATGCATGGATCTCCCTGGGAAGGAAGATAGAATAGATTTAGTGAGTGAACTGGGGCAGATGGGGATAGGAACAGAGGGATCAAGTGGAGGTGGAGGATAGGGAGAAAGAGTACTGGGAGTGATGACTGGAATTGGGGGGTATTTTAGGGGTGATCTAGGAACATAGTGCAATGGAAACTCCCAGGAATCTACAAGGGTGATCTCAGCTAAGACTCCTAGTAATGAGGATACAGAGCCTGAACCTGCCATATTCTGTAACCAGCGAGGCTTCCAGTGGGCAGATTGGGACAATCTAGCAACAAAACTTTCAACCTACAATTAGTCCTGCCTGAAAAACGTGCTGGGGTAAAGTTGGTTCAGAACTTGTGGGAGTAGCCATCTGTGGTGGTCTGAAAGAAAACGGTCCCTAAAGGGAGTGGCACTATTAGGAGGTGTGGCCTTGTTGGAGGAAGTGTGTCACTGTAGGGGTAGGCTTTAAAGCCTCCTATGCTCAAACTATGCCCAGTGTCAGTTCACTTCCTGTTGCCTGCGGATCAGGATGTAGAACTCTCAGCTCCTTCTCCAGCACCATGATTGCCTGCATGTCACCATGTTTCCCACGATGATGAAGATGGACTAAACCTCTGAAACTGTAAGCCATTCCAATTAAATGTTTTACTTTATAAAAGTTGCTGTCATCATGGTGCCTCTTCCTAGCAACTGAAACCTTAATGAAAACACCAACCAAATGAGGCTGAGAGATGGCTCAGCAGTTATGAGCACTGGCTGCTCTTCCAGAGGACCTGGGTTCAATTCCTAGCACCCACATGGCAGCTCACAACTGTCTGTAACTCCAGTTCAAGGGGACTGGCATCCTCACACAGACATACATGTAGGCAAAACACCAATGCACATAAAAATAAATAAATCTAAAAAAGAGAGGGAGAGGAGAGGAGAGGAGAGACAGAGACATACAGGCAGACAGACAGACACCAACCAATAACTGGTCCAGCTTGAGACCCATGCCATAAGAGGGACCACCCCTGATACTGTCTGGAGAGCCGGGAACCAGAGGCTGGATAGCCCAGAGACCTATGATTGAACCTACAATAGAACCAAACACAACCAGCAGAAAAAAAGAAGGAAAAAAAATTCAATGAAATGATTCCTAATGATACTCTGCTATACTTGTAGACTGGAGCCTAGCATAACCATCATCAGAGAGGCTTCATCTGGCAACTGATGAAAACAGATGCAGACTCACAACCAAACATTAGGTGGAGCTCAGGAAATCCTGCGGAAGAGGGGAGGGAAGGAATACAGGAGCCAAAGGGGTCAAGGACATCACAAGAAAACCCATAGAATCAACTAACCAGGGCTCACAGGGGCTCACAGAGACTAAACTGACAATCAGGGAGCCTGTATGTTCTTGTGGCACTCTTAATAGTAGGAGTGGGGATGTCTCTGACTCTTTTGCCTGCTTTTGGGACCCTTTTCCTCCTACTGGGTTGCCTTGCCCAGCCTTGATATGAGGGGAGGTGCCTAGTCTTACTGTGACTTGATATAGCATGTTCAGTTGATATCCCCAGGAGGCTTGCCCTTTTCTGAAGGGAGGAGGAACGGATCTGGGGGAGAGGGGAGATGTGAGAGGCTGGGAGGAGAGGAGGAAGAGAAAATTATGGTTAGGATGCAATATATGAGAGAAGCATACATAAAAAAAGGAGTAGTAGTAGCAGTAGTAGTCTGAATTCAACCAGCCACAAGCAGTGTGAGAAAACCCCAGGAAACAGCTGTGACGAGCTGGACAGTATGTGCAGCAAGAGCATAAGGTCAGGCTGGAAGTGAAAATCAGCCTCTGGGGCACACAGCTTGCTCTTCACTGCCGAAGACTGAGAACCTGGAGCTCCAGGACTGTACTTGGCATCCACAGATGCATCCTCGTGTGGTGGTTTGAATGGGAATGGCCCCATAGACACCTATGTTTGAATGCTTGGCCTACAGGGAGTGGCACTACTAGGAAGTACGGCCTTGTGGCCTTGTTGAAAGGAGTGTGTCACTGTGGAAGTGAGCTTTGAGGCCTCATATACTCAAGCTACACTCAGTGTGGCACAACCTGTCTGCCTGCAGGCTACCATGTTTCCCGCCATGATGATAATGAACAAAACCTCTGAAATTAATTGTAAGCCAGTCCCAATTAAATGTTTTCCTTTATAAGAGTTGCCGTGGTCATGGTGTCTCTTCATAGCAACTGAAACCCTAACTAAAACACCTCTCTATAGGCAAGCCACACCTGGGAAATTTAGAAAGTAGAAGGTAGGTCCTGCACCTGTACATTTCCTTCACTCCCAAGTAGGAGACACCTGCCAGCCAGAACATTGGTCACCCCAGGGAGTATGATCTGGGTAGTCTCAAGAAAGGCGGGAGAACTGCTCAGGATGCAGGAGGATTGCTGAGAGTTCAAGCAGCAGTAATAAAAGAATTTTAACAACTATATTTGTGAACATATATATAAAATCCCTCAAGATAAGTAACTAAATTCTGGGCAAGAAATGTGTGCTAAGACAACAATGGAAATTTTTACTTTTGTAGCTCTACATCCCTAACATTGTTCAGATTTTCAAAAATAAGCATGTATTACTTGTATAAGCAATAATAATTGGAAAAGCTTCCTGTAATGTGAACAGTCATCTCATAATACTTTTTAAATACTCTTTATTTTTAAGATAAGTTTTTTTGTTTTTGTTTTTGTTGTTTATGTATACAATGTTCTGCCTGCATGCCAGATCTCATTACAGATGGTTGTGAGCCACCATGTGGTTGCTGGAAATTAAACTCAGGACCTCTGGAATAGCAGCCAGTGCTCTTAACCACTGAGCCATCTCTCCAGCCCCAAGATAAGATTTTTAAGATAAGAACACATATGGTCCTCTTCACTGTGTCCCAAACACAAGATGTCATGCAAAAATGAACACTGTTGTTTTCACATACCTGGTGGAGGGACCATCATCCTTCGGTCTTGTTCCCATGGAGGTGACAGGGACTTGTCAGAAGGTGCTCTCGGAGCACCAGATAACCTGTCACAGCTTGACTCTCCTCTTTCAGTATTCATCTGATGGTCCAGAAGACTCTCAGGGCCTCGTGGGCCTAATTAAAGAAAACCCAAATCTATATTATCTCAAAAAGTGTCACAAAAGACCTACTGCCGAAATCAAGATGCTTTTTCAAAAGTGAATACAAATTCAAGGAAAGCTTCCCTAGAAAATATTTAGATTATAATTCTACCAAAATCATTTCTAAGAAATGGGAAAATAATTTTGCAATGTGCATAAATAAATACTTTCTTTCAGACTGGAATATAGCTCAGAGATTAGAGTATTTTTGCTTAGCTAACAGAAGGCTCTGGGGTCAACTCA
This sequence comes from Peromyscus eremicus, assembly GCF_949786415.1. NCBI lineage: Eukaryota > Metazoa > Chordata > Mammalia > Rodentia > Cricetidae > Peromyscus > Peromyscus eremicus. Next base: position 28,823,361 of record NC_081430.1, on the reverse strand, counting down.
TAGCACAAAATAAGTAAATAAATATCCAACAACACTTGCCTATAAAATTCATCTTTATGAATTACCATCATCATTATTTTATAATTATAATCAGTGGTTAGATAATAAGTCTGAAAAATAAGGTATAGAGAGTAAATTATAAAGACTCATGCTAAGCAAAATTATGAAGTAAGTAAAAGATAAGGATTTTATTGTTTAGGCATGAGTCTATCAATCATCCTAGAGGCTATATTCCTGCATCAGCAATTCTGATACTAATCAAGCAGTTTCAGACAACTTCTTTGGAAGTGTACTATACTATGGAAGTGTACTATACTATGGAAGTGTACTATACTATGGAAGTGTACTATACTATGGAAGTGTACTACTATACTATGGAAGAAGTGTACTATACTATGGAAGTGTACTATACTATGGAAGTGTACTATACTATGGAAGTGTACTATACTATGGAAGTGTACTATACTATGGAAGTGTACTATACTATGGAAGAAGTGTACTATACTATGGAAGTGTACTATACTATGGAAGTGTACTATACTATGGAAGTGTACTATACAATGGAAGTGTACTATACTATGGAAGTGTACTATACTATGGAAGTGTACTATACTATGGAAGAAGTGTACTATACTATGGAAGTGTACTATACTATGGAAGAAGTGTACTATACTATGGAAGTGTACTATACTATGGAAGAAGTGTACTATACTATGGAAGTGTACTATACTAAGCCTAACATTACAAGACCAAAACTTGCATCGGAAGTTGTAATAAGAATCTCTAACTCTATCCAACAATGATTATATATTCTAGGAAATCTCCCCATCTTTCCTCCTATTAGCTCATGAGAAGAAGGCTGGGAAAGGAGAACACTCAGGAGTCCACAGGCCTTAATAAGAGGTTCTAAGACTCCTCATCACTCGCTACCAGGACCAAAGCCACAGGCCAAGTGACCCTCAGGTGGACATTGCAAACCTGAAAACACAAAAGCTTAAAGAGTTTTAAGAACAAGTTATCTACAATTCACTCTCTCAAAATAAATTGCTTTCCTTATACACAATCTTATTCAAGCTTTCAAAATTCAAGATAATCAGATGAAGGAGAAGGAGCCACTCTGTCCTTTCACTGGTCATAGGAAACTTGATCCAAATAGAGATTTCAGGCCTGTTGGTAACTTACCAAGAACTTCTGTAGCTTTTTAACAGACAGGAAATAACCTTGCATATAATCTAAACATACTGTCACTTAAAAAAATTAAATAGAAGAGCAAAGTACTTTAACAGGAGAGGAGAAAGGAAAGGTAATTTTTATAATTTCAAACATTCATTTGACTACAAGCAATCCTTGACTTATGCAATTCAACTTCCAGTGAGTTAGTTTTGCCAATTAAACTTATTTCTAGGGTACTGATATTCTCACAAAGAACAGGAGTCTAAAATAGTTATAATGACGTTGGTTTAGCAGAAGGACAGTTTGCCTGAGAGACTCTAGAGGTGAGTGGACTCTGTGAAATGTTGATATGTTTGGTTTAGCTTGCTGTTTTCATAGTCTCACTTGTTCCTGCCTTACATTTAGTTTGTTAAATCACTTACATAAATGGTTAGAGACATTTAATTAGCAGTTCCTATACTTAACATAGCTATGGAAATTCAGAAAAAGCAAGGTGGTATGGGAGCAAGGCAGACAACCCTGGCTTCGTCTCTCAAAGTGTCAGTAAGAGTTAGGACTCCTGAAAAGCCCCATCCAAACTCTGCCTAGAAGAGCACTTCTGACTTCCTTCATGATTAAAAAAGGGGGGTTAGGGGCTTTCACATTCTGATTTACTACAAAAAATATGTAAAAAATGTTTCTTAATTAAATATATACATATAAAATTCTATATTCTGATCATTTCATCAAAACACATTTTATGCTGGTTATACTGCTATATCTTATATATTCTTTAAAAGGTTTTATGTAGTATAGTATAGTTTTAAAAGATACACATTGACTCCTCATTATCCAGTATAGGTTGAGTATTCCTTACTGGAAATGCATGGCACCATAAGTGTTTACAATTTTAAGATTTGTGTGTGTGTGTGTGTGGTTTTTGGGGTTTTTTTTTTGTTTGTTTTTTTAAGACAGGGTTCCTCTGTGTAACAGTCTGGGCTGTCCTGGAACTTGCTTTGTAGACCAGGCTGGCCTTGAACTCACAAGATCCACATGCCTCTGCCTCCCAAGTTCTGGGATTAAAGGCATGCACCACCACCTCCTGGCTGTGTGTGTGTTTATAGACACTAAGGGTTGAACATCATAAACCCAAAATCTGCAATATGAAATGCTTCAAAATTCACAACTTTTTGAATGCTACACCAAAAGAGTCTGCCATTCAGAGCACTCTGGATTTCTAAATTTTCAGAGTTGAGGTGGCCACCTGCCTTAAACTGTGTGCACGAGAAAAAAATGAAAAACAAAGTGGTATGGAGAATTTTGCTGTTTGTTTTTGAGCCAGAATCTTACTATACAGCTCCAAATGGCCTAGAACTTGCTATTATATAGACCAGGCTGGCCTCAAACTCACAGAGACCATCCGCTTCTGCCTCCCAACTGCTGAGATAATAAAAGGTATGTGCCACCATATCTGGCCCAAGATTCTTTACCCAATTAAAAAAATAAGTGAATCTATGATAAGTGCAAGGAATGCCTGTACGTTCCAAATGTCTGTTTACAGATTATTTTAAAGGTAAGAATTTTAAAGGAAGAAATTTAGAGTGATAAACATGTTTAAACAATATACCTCTTCTTCCTCCCCCTGGAAGCAAAGGTGAGAGTCTGAGTGGACCCTCCAGCAAAGTTGGAGGAGAGAGAAAAGCTCTCGTTTCAGATGAAGGTCGGCCCAGTGGTGAGGGACCATATGGGGAATGCTCTGGAATAATTAAAACAGATGTACATGCATATCCAGTTAGCTGTACCATAAAGTTAGAATCCCATTCAACAACTGTCATTGGGTCATCCTGCTCTCAGCCCATGTCTAATCTGTGCCCTGAACACTGCACAGGATTAAACAGAGAACCTGGAGTTTTTAAAGCTTTTTAACAAACCAGACATTTAGTCAATTAAAAACATAAGGTTGAATATATAAATACTCAGAACTTGAATTCTGTCAGCTTGACACCTATACACAAAGTTCCGACGTTGTTAAGGTTTCATTTTGTTTTTAATTTGGCATGTGTGAGTCTGTCTATGCGTGGGGTGTGTACATGTAAGCTACAGTGGCCTATGAGGCCACAGGCATTGGATACCCTAGAGTTCGAAGTTTACAGGGACCATTAGCTACTCAATATGGGTGCTAGGAACAGAACTCAGGTCCTCTGCAAGAGCAGTATGTGCACTTATCAGCCACCTCCTTAGCCCTGAGAGAGTTCTGATTTTTAAAATGTGAAGGTGGTAAGTAAGGTCTCTGTTAAATGTCACTTATTTTTATCTGTGCAGTGCTGAGGGCAGGCTACAAGCTCTAGAGAAACTTTACATGATTAAACACAAGTCTCAAGACGTGTACATAAAAACCAACCAACCAACAAAAGAACCACAAACCAAGCCATCAGCTACCGTAAGTAACCACACAAGTTAAACAAAGGATGCTGGCAGTACTCAGGAGTTACTGAAGGATTTAGGGAGCAGTAAGTGAGTTTGCTTGTTCTGTTTGTTCATTTCCTGTGTTGTTGTTTTGTTTTGTGGTTGGGTGTTTGTTTGTTTGTCTTAATATGTAGCACTAGCTGGTCTGGAACTGGGTATGTAGACTTGATTGGCCTTAAACTCACTAAGAGCCTGTCCTTGACTCAGTAGTAGGATTAATGGTGTCTGCCACCATGCACCGGTGGTTTGGGAATTTGGTGACATTATATTTCCCAATATTTCCACTGGGAAAGTTTACAACAGGGAAATGCTTGATTGAAGGCAGAGCCGTACAGGCCACGTTCAACCTGACATGTTAGCATCAGTCAGTTTTTTTGTCCATGTTCAACCTGAAATGTTAGAGTCAGTCAGTTTTTTGTCCATGTTCAACCTGAAATGTTAGTCAGTCAGTTTTTTGTCCATGTTCAACCTGAAATGTTAGAGTCAGTCAGTTTTTTGAGTTTTGTTGTTGTGGTGGTTGTTTTGTTTTTGGTTTTGGTTTTGATTTTTGTAAACAGGGTTTCTCTCTATATATACTATTGGCTATCCTGGAATTTACTCTGTAGACCAGGTTGGCCTCGAAATCAAAGATCCGCCTGCCTCTGCCTCCCAAGTGCTGGGATTAAAGGCATGCGCCACCAATGCCCAGCTAAAAGCAAGATTTTGAAAATTAAGTAAATGCATAAAATACTCTGAAGAATCAGAAATTACTTATGAATTGTAAAGTCAAAGACTCGGTTAGATATTATCATGAATCCAATAAATTTCTCTGTAATCCTGGTGACCAAGAGCCCTACCATTTTACAAACGTAATTACTCCCAAAGGTTTAAAAAAAAAAATCAGCAATAAAAAAGAACTTAAACACCAGGGAATTCACACTTAAAATACAATAAGTCTTATGAAGTGTGCACCTGTTACAACCAAATGGTTTACAGAAAAGATCAAAGCATGCTTTACCCTCCCATAGAATCCTGATTTGAAGTTAAACAAAAATTCTGCTTATATACTTGTCCCACTCCAAGCTTTGTTACAACTTGAAGTCTTCAATAATCTGATATTTTAAAATGTAAGACACATTTACATTTAATGAAAGTTGACTCTCAAAAGTGATTTGCTGAGTTTCAGAGGTTATTAAAAGTAGATTCTACCTATAAAAATTTCATTTCATAACTACAAGACTTTAATTCCACTTCAACTAAAATCACTCTGAAAATGATTAGCTATTTGGAGATCATTAAAATGCTAACTCAATAATAAACCAGCAAAGGTACTAACTGCACCTTTAAAGGGCTAACTCCCCTGGGATAATTATAGCCATCAACTGTGGACTACGTTTGCCCTAGCTTTTAAATCAATACTTTAAGAATTTTTAATGTTATGTTAATTATCACTCTAATCAAGCAAATCTCAAAGTATTGTTAATATATAAATAGTCACAATGCTATTCCACTTAAGTACTTCTCATTCATTAACCCAAAAATCAGCTAATGGCACCTTATTCAGAGTGCTGAGCTTTTCACGGAGGTGACAGCACTAAATACCTGTGAGGACATTTCACTGAGAAAGGAGACACCAGTCATTTTCACTACAGAGTTAATGAAACAGTTTCAAAGAGAATCCTTGCTACAAAATACAAAATACTGTTAGGTGAAAATGTTAACTTACACTAAAGTAAACTACATACACAATATATGTGTGTGTGTGTGTGTGTGTGTGTGTGTGTGTGTGTGTGTGTGTATGTATTTGGTGTAGTTGGAAGTTTTCCTGTGTGTCGTCCCACCCCGGCCCTGCAGCCACTCAGACCCAAGTAAACACACACAGGCTTATGTTACTTACACACTGTATGGTCTAATGGCTCAGGCTTCTCGCTAGCTAGCTTTACAACTTAACTCAGCCCATTTCTATTAATCTATGCATTGCCACGTGGTTTTGTGGCTTATCAGTACTTTCACATCTTGCTTCCCCTGGTGGTGGCTGGCAGCATCTACCCCACTCTCCTTTCTTCTTCCTCTCTGGAATGGACCACCTAACCTTATTCTGTCTCACCATTGGCCAAACAGCTTTATTTATCAACCAATCAGAGCAACACATATTCACAGCATACAGAAAGACATCCCAGAGTTAATGAAACAGTTTCAAATAGAATCCTTGCTACAAAATACAAAATACTGTTAGGTAAAAATGTTAACTTACACTAAAGTAAACTATATATACAATATATATGGATACACAATGTGTATTTTAAACAAGGGGTTAAAAAAAAAAGACTACCTCTGCCAAATGCTGTATTTGGAACATCAAGTGCATAAGGATCTTTTTCTAAACGTTCTAATTTCAACTCTGCTTCAGTTAATCTGTAAACAAATAATAAACATCTCAAAGTTACTCAGCCAAAGAAAAACAGCACATTTTAAGCAAAGGCCACTTCCAAACCAGCTCCTCTCACAAGCTCAACCTCTGCTGAAAAGAAAAAGGCCCAGCACTGGTCTGCCCAGATACCTTTCTACAATTCCCACACTTACTTGGGGGTGACTGGCTTCTCCTTAGAGGTACTCATGTTTAGAACTGCTTGGCTCTTTAAAACTAGACTTTGATGAGTGCTATCTCACAGAGTCTACATTTCTGAAGTAGAACCATCCAAGATAAACTAGTGCAAATGTGTCATTTTATAACTAAGGAAACTGAGGCAGGGACTTAACTGACTCCAAAATGAAAAAGCCAGGGCTACAGCACAGAACCTCTGCTCTGAGTCACCTACACTTCCCCTTGTAAAATTGGAAATCCCATTAATTGATACGACTATTTTATTTCTAAACTTTGTATCTTTAGATGTTGCATTTTTAAACAACTGTTTAGTTCCTGATCCTTAGACTTGAAATAAAGCAACTGTTTGACTTTAATTTCTCAGCTATAAGCCAGAAGACAGAAGGAAGTTTTTTTTTTTTTTTTTTGTTTTTTTTTTTTTTTTTTTTTTAAGATTTATTTATTACATATACAGTATTCTGCCTGTATGTGTCCCTGCAGGCCAGAAGAGGGCACCAGATCTCATTATAGGTGGTTGTGAGCCACCATGTGGTTGCTGGGAATTGAACTCAGCAGTCAGTGCTCTTAACCACTGAGCCATCTCTCCAGCCCAGAAGGAAGTTTTTAATGATGCCAAAAGTACTGTTTGGCAAGCAAGTCTAACACTCTTCAAGACTGCTACCACCCGTAGATAAAAGCATTTACGCTTCCTTTTTATTGCACACTTTTATTCTTTCTTTCATTTTATTATTGCATAACATGATGCCCAACAACAAACTAAGGCTGAGACAAGAATCACTTTATCTACTTAGTGATGGAGAACACTAATACTCTAAGCATCACTGTGTCAGAGAGACAGCCTTTCTTTTGCCCACTCTTCTTTTTCTCCATTCATACTGGCTTAATTTTTTTTAAGTGACACTTTTTACAATGTAACTTGTAAAACCTTCTTTAAAGTATAATAGTCACTGTAGTAGCCTAAGAAAAATATTTCAAACAAACAAACAAACAAAAATTAAAACTTCACAACTAGTAAAACTAGATATTTCATAACAAATTATGTGGATTTGCTATAATTTTTTTAAATTTATCCTTATACAAGTGTTACATAATGAAAAATTATTTCAACGTTTTAAAGTATTCCCATGAATACTTACTTTTGTCTGTTGTGAGCATTTTCTTTCCTTAAATCATTGAGGTTTCTTTCACAAGTCCGAGCTACCAGCTTGAAGAAAATAATACATTTTGAAACTATATCCATACAAACTTAAATGCAAGAGCAGCATAAATATCAGCATGATGGCATATAATGTCACAACCAAAACTAGATGAGTCTGCATTTATTTGAGTCAATATAAAACATTTTAAACTTAGGGAATTATTCAAAAAGGGAATGAGTTTCATGCCAGCCAAAAGCATGAACATAAAGCTGGAGTTTAATTGGTACTTGTTAATGAATGTTGCTATTTAAATGCAAAATTGGGGCCTAAAATTATTTGATGATGTAAATATCCAATCACAAGAGACATGTTGGCAGACTAAGCTTAGGGCAAAGTCAATGAAAATGGATGGTTATTATGCCCATAATTCTGGGAAACTACAAAGGTCTAAAACAGTTTCACAGAATGCCAATACAGGTCATGCTTTTAATAACTAAATACAATCAATGAATATTGCACATCTATTAAGTATGGAACAATGTACAAATACTAGACTCTACAGATTAGATGTAGAGTAGATAAAACATGAGATAGACAATGCTGGGGATGTCTAATAGGATATCTTCTTTAATTTTGCCAAATACAAATAGACTAGTAACTGTAATTCTTGCTTGATAATTGTTTTGTTATATGTAATTTTATTATGTTAAAGTTAAAACCTTCCCTTTTGAAAAAAAGACAAGGGGAAGTGCTGGGGATGCTATGAATGTGTTACTCTGATTTGGTTGATAAATAAAATGCTGATTGGCCAGTAGCCAGGCAGGAAGTATATAGGTGGGATAAACAGAAGAGAATTCTGGGAGCAGGAAGGCTGAGTCAGGAGTCGCCAGCCAGAGACAGAAAAAACATGGTGTAAAAGTGCCAGTAAGCCACAAGCCACGTAGTAACTTATAGATTAATAGACATGGGTTAATTTAAGATATAAGAACTAGATAACAAGAAGCCCGAGCCATTAGGCCAAACAGTTTAAATAATATAAGCGTCTGTGTGTTTATTTGGGTCTGAGTGGCTGCTGGCCTGGGCAGGCTGGACTGGAGATAACTCCAGCAACAAGATCAAATGAAAAAGTGAGCTTACCATATCAGTAGACAAAGACTATAATATAATATAATATAATATAATATAATATAATGTAATGTAATGTAATGTAATGTAATGTAATATAATATAATATGTCTATAACTATTAACTATTTACAAGTAAAAGGAACTCTACTTTCAAATTAGTTTTCACATGAGAAATACACATGAGAATTGACTTTAGCCAACGAACAAACAAACATTCACAGAAAACATAGCTTAAATATATTTTAGTAGTATCAAAAAAGATTTTTTTGGCTGGGCAGTGGTGGTACTTGGGAGGCAGAGGCAGATGGACCTCTGAGGCTAGCCTGATCTATATATTGAGTTCCAAGATAGCCGGGGACACACAGAGAAATCCTGTCTCTAAAAAAAAAAAAAAGAAAGAAAAAAGGGATTGTGTGTGTGTGTGTGTGTGTGTGTGTGTGTGTGTAATTATTTTCCAGTATGTAATCATAAAATCAATTTTGAACAAAAAGGAATGTTGCACCAATGCTAGCTAGTAAAATGTAACAATTCACTTAAATGTCTTAAAATTTTGTTTGGTTTTACGTGTATGAGTGTTCTACCTGAATGTGGCATAACTGGAATTACAAGGTACCTGCTGTGTGACACATACATATGCACACGCAGTGAGTGTGTGTGTGTGTGTGTGTGTAAGAGGACAGAAGAAGGTGTCAAATCACCTGGAACTAAAATTACAGGCACCTGTGAGCCATCTGACATGCTCAGAACTAAACGCAGGTCAGGTCCTCTAGAAGAGCATCAAGTGCTCTTAACCACAGAGCCATCTTTCCAACCCCCAGAATTCCTTTGTGATTTTTTAACTAATTGCATTCAGAAAGAAAAGTATAAAATAAAAGATGATTACTTCTTAATGCCTCCTATGGTATGACTTGTAACATGATTTCATTACTGGTAAAATGAATTAAATTAATAGAGAGTGATTATTTTTTAAATATTGTCTATATTTTTACCTAGTCTAAAATGAGTAGTTTATTTCCTGGAAGGAATTTGACAAAAGGGCTTTAGGTGAACTTAAAACTTACCCAATTATCATGTGCTTTTTTTTCATGAGCTATAACCTAAAAAATAAAATGATTAAAATTATTCTTAAATAAAAACATTCATTCCCACCAGTAAAATTTAAGGCACAAACCATAAACTCAAACTGTCCAGGCATCTCTGAAGCACTAGAAGCATTCTGAAAGCATACTTTATGAATACATATGATCTACTCTACTGAACTTTTAAACAAAAATTGAATGTAAACTTTTTTAACGCCAACACACCTCATGTAATGAACAACTACGAGAGTTTCCAAGGAACAGATAACAAGCACAATGTGGGGCTGCAATGGTGACAGACATTTTTGGGGGCTACATAATCCCAAAGACAGGAAAGGTTCGGAATTGTCTGACTTCAGCATCTTTGGCTCCCTGGGAATATTTCACAGTTTCAGGAACACTTCAGCAGGGATGGAAGCTATAGTCCTACATCAGTTCTAGAGTCCGAGTTCTCCACTGTGTGCACACAGCAGCCTCACACATACCTGCCCTTGGTAAGAGTGAATTGTTCTCTCCAGCTCTTCTTCCAGATCCTTGGCACGCTGTCTATAAGGAACAAGTAGTTATTCCACTGTAGTAATATATAATAAGGAATGAGAGCACGTGGCTACAAGAATACAGTGTTCTACCTTATTTTAAGTATAACCCCAAGACTTGTCTTTGAGAGATGCTGACAGATTTTAAAGTACATCCTTTCTTCCTCTAATTCTAACCTCAATCAAACCTTGTGAGTACTATTGCTTGGGTGGGGCTAAAACGTCACAAAAGATTTATACAATACACGAGGTCTCACCCAGCCTGGCCTCAAGCTTAGTTATAATCTTCCTATCTCTACATCCTAAGTGCAAGAGTCACAGGTACATGCCACCATGCCTGATCCTCTGGTTTTCTTTTTCAGGAAGAAAAATCCTGAAAGATTAACTCAGATCCTGTTATCTTAACAGAGTCCCAGGAATGGAACTCTTTTTTTTTTTTTTTTGGTTCTTCAAGACAGGGTTTCTCTGTGTAGCTCTGGCTGCCCTGGAACTTGCTCTGTAGACCAGACTGGCCTTGAACTCACAGAGCTCCACCTGCCTCTTCCATCCATAGTGCTGGGATAAAGGCATGCACCACCACCACCCAGCTCAGGAGAGGAACTCTTACAAGGTAAAAACATAACTTACAAAGAAAATAATTTGTCCTTCTAGACAAAACCCCTCTTCCCAAGGTAAAGAGTGTTCCTATGACTGGAGCTTCTGTGTCTCTTTCTAACAGACATTCTAGTGTTACCAAAAACTACAGAGCTAAGCATTTACTACTAAAATGCTGTGTGCCTTGCTCTTCAGGGCACACTCACTGAATGTTAATACTGTGCACGTTCTTCCCCTTTGAACAAAACCCAAGGAGCCTGAATTAGCTGCTCTCTCTGTTTTCTTCTCGAGACAGGGTCTCATGTAGCCCAAGATGGCTTCAAACTCACTATTTGGCCAGGGTTAGCCTTGATCTTGTGATCATTCTGTTCCACCTCCCAGTGCCACCACACACAGCATTCATAACTATTTACAAACTTCTTGGTATTATTATAAAATATGTCTGAACTTAAATATCAAAGTCCCTGAAAAGAAAACTTTTTACTTTTTATATTTTCTGAATATCTGTAAAATACCAAGAAATTCAAATGCAAAGTAATGAAATAAAAATAAGCCAATTCACTGGGTGGTGGTGGCGCACACCTTTAGTCCCAGCACTCAGGAGGCAGAGGCAGGTGGATCTCTGTGAGATCGAGGCCAGCCTGGTCTACAGAGTGAGATCCAGGACGGCCATTTTGTCACTGCTCCTGCTGCTCAGCGTCCCAAAGAGAAAGAGCACTCCATACCTGCAGGTCTCCAGCTCCTCGGCCGCATAGCTGATCCTCTCCTTCACTTTGGAAAGTTTTTTCTCTTTCTCTAATCGGTAATTTTCTTCTACTGTTAATTTCCTTAAAACAAAGAGTATTTTATTACTTTTAAGTATGTAATACATATAATCAACTACATTTTTAAAATCACATCAGAACTGGTGTACCCCACAAAGCAATTTCCATACACCACTGCAAAGGTCATATGCAAAAAAAGTCTGTATATTTCTGATATGAAATTTAACATTATAAACCCAAGATCACAGTGTTCATTACAGTGCTATTGGTATTAACAGTCTCAAGTGTTTTACATTATCATAATTTGTCCATGATAAATATTAATAAAAACAGTAAAGACTATCATTTATCAAGGTTTTCTGTAATAAAGCATTATGTTTGTAAACGAGAAACCAACAACTAAAATTATGGATTTTTTTTTGTTTTGTTTTTTTGATTTGGTTTTTTGAGACAGGGTTTCTCTGTGTAACAGCCCTGGCTGTCCTAGAACTCACTTTGTAGATCAGGCTGACCTGGAAATCACAGAGATCCACCTGCCTCTGCCTCCCCATGCCGGGATTAAAGGCGTGCACCAATACCACCTAGGGTTGTTGTTTTGTTTGTTTGTTTGTTTTTTGTTTTTTGGTCTCACAATGTCGAGACAGGGTTTCTCCGTAGCTTTGGAGTCTGTCCTGGAATTCACTCTGTAGACCAGGCTGGCCTCTAGTTCACAAAGATCCTCCTGCCTCTGCTTCTTGATTACTAAGATTAAAGGTATGCAGCCCCTGTATTTTTAATTGGTAGTTAATAATAATAATAAATATGATCACCAGCACTAATCCTGCACTAATTTCTTTTGTACTGATAGTAGGTAACAGGTAATCCGCTGAACCATTAGTGTGTGCCAGAACTGTTGCTAGACTTTAACAGAAGGGACTATTATCTCCATTGCCCAAAAATGAAAATACAGCACAGAGAAGCCAGATACAGGCATATACTATGTAACAACAGGTCTCTGAGAAATGAACCCACAAGCCATTTCATCATTCTGTGGACGTCAGAGTGTGCTTACACAAACCAAGATGGCTAAGAATCAGTGGGTGGCACTGGCATGAGAGCACCATATCTGTGGCTCATAGTTCACCAACATGTCATTACATGTCACACGACTGTCACTGGGTGCAGGCTTGGGCCCATATAGCCTTGCCCTACTTCCGGTTTTCTCCCTCTTCTTCAAGTTCAGGTTATGACCTCTCAGCTTCCTCTCCAAGAACCTGCTCCCAAGCTCCCCTCACCATCACAAGCTCTCTCTTTGGAACTGTATGCCTTCAGAGAAAGTAAGGTCTCCCTTCTACAAGTTGCCTTGATCACAGTATTTTTGTTTTTAGGGTTTTGTTTTGTTTTTTGCTTTGTTTGTTTAGTTTTTTTTTCAGTCAGTGTTTTATCACAGCAACAGAAGAGTAACTAATACAGCCTTAAAGTTGAAAATTATACTGTGAAAGTAAACCCCACTGATGGAGCCTCAAAGAGAAGTCACGTATATAAAACAGCACACTGAACTGAACTCCTAGGTTCTAATATTTCACTTCCTTCCAATATTAAACTTCAAAAAGTATAAGCAACATAGTATATCAGTTATGAAAAACATTAAGAAGATAACTAAACAACAACAACAACAAAAGAAATCTAGAAAATAACTGAGCCTAAATTATACCCTACACAGGCAAGAATTAATTAGTCGTTTAATATTTCAACAGTTCTCCAACTTCCTACTTCCTACGTCCTACCCTGAAGAACACCTGGTGACGTAATTCAACTTGAGTAGTGAGTGCCTTCAGAACAGAACATGTAAGGTTTGGGGATTCAAAACAGTTGTGCCAACCTCTCACAAACTACAACAATTTGGAAAAAGGGAAGCTCGCCGGGCGGTGGTGGCACACACCTTTAATCCCAGCACTCGGGAGGCAGAGCCAGATGGATCTCTGTGAGTTCGAGGCCAGCCTGGTCTACAGAGCGAGTTCCAGGACAGGCACCAAAACTACACAGAGAAACCCTGTCTTGAAAAACCAAAAAAAAAAAAGGGGGGGGGGGGCCGAGGCGGGAAGCTCAAATGAAAAAATACCTCCACAAGACTAGGCTGTAGTCAAGCCTATGGGGCATTCTTTTGATGAATGATTGATGTAGGAGGGTCCCCACCCACTACAAGTGGTACCACCCTCTGGGTTGTATAAGAAAGGAGGCTGAGGGGCTGGAAAGTAGTAGTTAAGAGCACTGGCTGCTCTTCCAGACAACCCAGGTTCAATTCCCAGCATCCTCATGGCAATTCACAGTTGTCTGTAACTACATACAGTTCCAGGGGAATCCAACACTTCTCTGACTTCTGAAGGTACCAGCACTCATGTGCACAGGCCCATACACATACACATAATTTAAAATAGTAAATCTTTTTTTAAAAATAAATAAATAAAACTTGGGAAGTAAAAGCAGAAAGATCAGAAGTTAAAGGTCATAGCTGATTGTGTATTAAGGTCAAGCCAGCATGGACTACATGAAACAGCCTCAAACAAAAAAAGATGCTTTATTTAATATATATTGTAGATTTCCTAGCATTAAACTTACAGCCAACAGCACTGTAAGTTATGACCAAACGAACTTTACCTGATACATCGTATTTTCTCCACAAAATATCGCATGGCCTTCTCACCCTCAGGGACCCACCTGACAGCACTCAAGCATGTGCTTGGGATCTATTCGAATAGCTAAGTCACCAAATAAACAGTTCTCAAAAGATGTGGCACTCAGAGAAGAACACTTGTTTATAGAATGAGAACTGAAGGAAGTTGCTGTGTTAGTCCTCAACTGGGAGTGCTCACACTGGGCATCTCAGAATCTTTACCATTCTCAGCATGAAAGGCCATGAAAGGCCATGAAAGCTCTGGAAGAACAGGCTTTAAGGTTATAAATGAATTTTATCAACGGACCAACTTTACATCCAGAATGTATGACGGATAAGGACTTTCATTAACTTCCTCAAGGGAAAGGAAAGTCTGCTGGGCTGTATAATGAAAAAATCTAGGCTATAATTCGTACTTGAAAATCTGCAAATTGCTGGATCAGTATCTTAAGGGTCTTCTCTCTACCTATATCTGGGCGTCTCTATGCAAAAGCACCCCCTAACATCAAGATTTAAGTGCACTGAGCATATTTATCTGTAGGAAATCTACCATTTTCCTCTCAGTTAGGCACAGGGAATATAAACAAAAACCCAGCATTTCTTACAGAGTTCAAATTTAATGTGAGGTGAAGGACAGGATGTTTAGGGCACAGAAAGGGCTGTGAAGAAAGAGAAGGGAACAGAAGAGCAGGTACTGCTTTAATTAGGGCAGCCCTCTTTAAAATGACAGTTAAACCTGTCATCCCAAACTAAATGAAGGATAGAACCATGAAAACACATAGAAATATACCAGCCACTGCAAGCAAAAGGAACAGGCATAAAAGACCTTGAGATACAGATGTGCTTGGCACACCAAAAATCAAGAAAGCCATGTCAATAGAAAGCAACAAAGAAACAAGACACAGAATAGGCTAGAGATAGCCAGAAGGTGGGTGCTGTAAGCTTGGCTCTGATAGGCTAAGATTAAGTTTTGCTTTAAATCTCTTTAAATGCACTTAGGGGGCCCAAGAAAGACCATGACAGTACCCACAATTTATGTTTTTAGAGTTATTCTGTGATTACAGAGAAAAGACAGTGCAGGAGGTTAAGGTGTAAAGACAATCATTCAGGAAGCTACAGTGATAAGCCAACTACTACCAATAATGGCTTTAAGCAGAGTACTGGAAGAGGGTGAAATGCCATCAGACTTAAGTTAGGGAGGCTGACAAGACCTATGAGAAGACAAACACGGGATACAAAAGGGGCATTTAAGGATGACAAGCAGCTGCCCTGCACACAAGGCAAATGATACTGTCATTTACTAACTAGAGCAAAGAGCACTGAGCAAGACTAACGCACAGGGGAAAGGAATCAGTTTTACATACACCAGGCAGTTCCATCCAAAGAGACCACTCAAGATCCCTGACCCGGCTGTCACCATTAGTTTAAGGCAATAATTTGATAAATGCTTACTAACATTAAGGAAGATTTTGTGAGACAGCTTGGAAATTCTAACATCATTTACATATTCTTCAGAGAAGAAAAGTGTGCTTCAAGATCAAATAACATTCTGAAAAGTGAATGATGCAATATAACTGATAATGTCTAATAATCACGTTTAAGGCCTTGAATATGTAACACATACTTTAAAGCCATTTTACTTGCCATTCAATGGAGTTACCCAACACTTCTCACCTGTGAAGCTTCATTTCGTTTTCTTGGTACAGCTCAGTCATCACTTGGAGTTTCTGCTGAAGCTTCTGTTTCTCGTTTTCAAACTCTGTGACTTCTGACGGCAAAGACGCCTGCTCAGATTCCAGACTTCTGATACGCTCTAGGGAAATGTTCAAAGTCATAACAGAACAAAACTAAAGGAATTTCATAAAAATAAAACCTATCAAAGACAGACAAGATTGGACATGCTGTAGACATTGATACAGCTGTAGACAATTACTACAGGTAATAGCAGACGTTCTTCAGCAGCAGTACAAAATCTCTAAGATACTTTGTTTGCCTCATTGCTTTTTACTATTTTAACTAAGATGCTACAGACACTTTTAAATTGCTAGTATGATTATTATGAAGATCTCTCAAACTTCAACATTCTGACTTTCAACTTGAGAAGTAACAGTCACTGGAGGAAGGCCATGAGGATGAGTGTTTCACAGGCGGGCATTTTGGCTCAGCATTCCCTGTTTCACATGCTCAATGTCTGTTACAGTCTAAGGAGAAGTCACCTCAGGAGCTTGCTGTTCGGGCTGGTGGACAAAGCTGAGTGGTGGAGCCCTGGCCGAGAACACACAAAGCCCTGGGTTCAATCACCAGTACCATAATTGCCCAGTCTTCTGTTTAAGCCAAAATTTTACATATGTTGTCATTCAAGCTAGCTGCTAACAAATGCTCGTTTTCCAGTTTAGAGAGACCATGTCTCAGACAAGACTAAGACTGGACAGAAAAATGACTTTAACTTTACTTCAACTGCTCAACTACCGAATCACCCACAAAAATGGGGAGACGGCTGTCAGGAAAGTGTTGGCCACACAAACATGAGGACCCCATAAAAGCTGGTTAGCAAAACAAGCCCAAAGCCCTGTTACAGTCTGGGGAGGCAAAAGCAGGGTCCCTGGGGCTCCCTGGGCAGCTGTTGTAGCCAGATTAACACACTCCAGGTTTGCTGAGAGACGTTTTCTCAACAAGCAAGGTAAAAAGCAAGTGGGGAAAACACTGAGCACTGACCCTTGTCCTCTACACACACACATACATACGAACACAGACAGACACACAGACACACACCCAGACAGACAGACAGACACACACACACAGACACACACACACACATACGAACACAGACAGACAGACACACACACACACACACACACACACACACACGAACACAGACACACACACACACACAGACACACACCCACACACACACACACACACACACACACACACACACGAACACACATACGAACACAGACAGACACACACACACACACACACACACACACACCCCCAGAAATGAACAATTCTAAGTAATTGTGAATTCTGTATAAACTAGCATACAGCTGCTTTTAAAAAAGTCCTTTCTTGCCGGGCGGTGGTGGCGCACGCCTTTAATCCCAGCACTCGGGAGGCAGAGCCAGGCGGATCTCTGTGAGTTCGAGGCCAGCCTGGGCTACCAAGTGAGTTCCAGGAAAGGAGCAAAGCTACACAGAGAAACCCTGTCTCGAAAAACCAAAAAAGTCCTTTCTCTTTCATAGTTACTACAACTCTAAACAGCTCTAATATTAAGGGACCAAGAAGAGAACCTCAACTCTCAACTCCTCTAAAGCACCATTTCCCAAAACATGTCAATCAATCTAACATAAGAAAAAAATGCACTATGCCTCAAAAAGGCAGTTTCAAAAGCTTAACAAACATGGAAAAGTTTAGTAATTAAATGTAATGGTATGTAATTATTCTAAAACGCCAGTTAATTAAACATATATACCAAAAGAACCATTTATGTAAACACCTTAATAGTAAATGGTACATGTACAGGAAACAGTGTATAGACGTTTTCTGCAAAAATTTTACATCTATATCAGAAAAAAAATGTCCATCTATGCTGTCAGTCAACTCCAACAAGTCACTTAGCAAAGAAACTAATGTTGGATATAAGCTCTACTATAACTGAATCATACAAAGCCTTACAAAACAACACGAATTCTTTTACCATTCCATTATACACTCTAGCTCTTTTGTCTCATACTTTATTTTTAAAACTTTTAAAAATTAGTGTGTGTATGTGTGTATGTGAGTGTGTGTGTGCGTCTGTGTGTATATGTACCTGTTTGTGTGTGTGCTGGTGCACCTGCATGTTCAGGGAAGCAAAGGTCAGAGGACAACTAGCAGGGCTCAGTTCTCTCCTTCCACTGGGGACTGAATTCCGGTCATCAGGCTCAGCAGAAAGGGCTTTTCTGCACTGAGCCATCTCGCCAGCCCACATACTTTAAGAGGGTACTATACAGCCAGGTATGGTAATTGTGAGCCTATATAAATGCCAGCATGTGGGAGGCTGAGGCAGAAGGGTCAGGACTTCAAGACGGCCTGGGATTACATAGAACACTGACTCCAAAAGGAGAGCATTATAAATGATCACCGAAAAGGGCAGAGACTAGAGGAGGAGAGAGACCATTAGAAGAAGATGTTCACATACAACAGAAATCAATTATTGAAAAATCTTATGACCTACTGAGAAAAGAAAGTTGGATTTGGAGGAACACTACACACAGACCTGGGTCTCCACTATTACTGGGGAAAAGATTGGCCAAGAGACCGGAGGAAGCAATGGACTAACTGGTGAACTGGTCCTTGCTGCTCCGGCAGCTCCCACTAAGACACACGTGTGTCAACACACGCCACAGGGAAGCCGCCTTGCGGACAGTCCTAGTCCTCTGTGCAGCTTCCACGCTGCTAACACTACTCTTTGCAGACAGCAGCTTTTCTTTTCTCTTTAAGTTAGACTAATGTTTTTTCAGGTCTAATCAAAATACACCCACTATAATCATTGAATAGAACAATGTTAATTTTTTAGTAATTTCTATCCAGTATAGTTCAATCTTTTTAAACATTTTGCTCATTTAAAAAAAGCAAATCAGGGGCTGGAGAGATGGCTCAGCGGTTAAGAGCACTGGTTGTTCTTCCAGAGATCCTGATTTCAATTCCCAGCAACCACATGGTGGCTCACAACCATCTGTAATGAGATCTGGCGCCCTCTTCTGGCCTGCAGGGATATGTGCAGACAGAACACTGTATACATAATAAATAAATAAATCTTAAAAAAAAAAAAAAACAAATCAGACAAGGACCGCTCTGGTCTAGTTCTCCTCTGATCTCAACACTGGTCCTGGAGGTCATAAAGAAGAAAAAGAACAAGAGTGTCATCCAGCACAGAGCACAGGTCCAGACTCATACAGGTCTGACTGCTCTTTCTTTTTTTTTTTTTTTTAATTTATTTATTTATTATGTACACCGAAGAGGGCACCAGATCTCATTACAGATGGTTATAAGCCACCATGTGGGTGCTGGGAATTGAACTCAGGACCTCTGGAAGAGCAGTTGGTGCTCTTAACCTCTGAGCCATCTCTCCAGCCCCTGACTGCTCTTTCTAAGACAAGAGAAGTTGAGGATTAAAGAGAGAAATGTCAAGTTCTGGGTAGCTCTAGCAATGGCTGACATACTTGAGGCATTTCTTTCTTGTCCTCATTGAGTGGATTTTTTTTGTTTGTTTCTGGTTTGTTTGTTTTTAGCTGTGCAACCAATAAAGGGACCCTTGTCTGTGATCATTGGTCTGTAGTTGTAAACAGGCAGGGCAAGGACCAGGCAGGCAGAAACGAAGCTCTGTAAGCAGAAGCTTTTGGCTAATGCTGCATGGTTTATGCACATGTAACTGGATCAATAAAGACTGTTTTGGAAATAAAAAGGAAAGAAAATAAAGATGGGTAGAAATAAAATAAAAAGATGCCTGTGGTCCTATACTCTGAGTTAACCAGTTCAGACATTTGAATATGTCCATCCATTCTTTTCAGATATAAAAATATGAATTTATTTATTTAATAAAATGAGACATGATATACTAACTTTTTAAACATCCCAAACACAACTGGAAGAACTTATTTTTCAATATGAACACTATCAGCAAGTTTTTTTAATGCTCTCAATAAAAAAAAAACAACAACGTATTTTTACAGGTCTAACATCACTCCTATATATGTTAATAAGCCATACACATAAAGTAGTAAACCATACTAGTTCCACTACTGAAGATCAATTTCTCAATTGAAAACAAAAATTACAAAGAAAAATTTCAATTTGATACTTTCAAACATCTAAAACTATACTACACATGTAACACTGTGTGGACACATATAACACTGTGTGATGGTTTGAATGAAAATGGCCCCATAGGCGCATAGGGAGTGTGACCACTCGGAGGTGTGGCTTTGTTGGAGTAGGTGTGGCCTTGTTGGATGACGTGTGTCATGTGCCAGTCACTGGAGGCTTTGAGGTTTCAAATGCTAAGCCTGACCCAGTATCACTCTCTCTTCCTGCTGCCTGTGGATCCAGATGTAGAACTCTTGGCTCCTTCTTCAACACCACGTCTGCCTGTGTGCCACCATGCTTCCCACCATGATGACAATGGGCAATTGTGAAATTGATCTTCAGTAGTGGAACTAGTATGGTCCTGTGCTTTAATGTATGTGTATAGTTTATTGGCACTAAAACTCTGAACTGTAAGCATGCCCCAATTAAATGTTTTCCTTATAAGAGCTGCCATGGTCATGGTGTCTCTTCATAGCAATAGAACATTGACTAAGACAGACCATAATCCACAGTTCTACGTGCTTTAAAAATTATTTCATAAGTGTAAGAGAAATTGAAATGCCTTTACCAAAAACAACAAAACTCAGAAGTAATTCATTCTCCTTAAGGAAACATACTCATTGAGTAAACTTTACCTGTAAGATCCTCCTTTGTTTTATCTACTTCAGATAACTGAGTGTAAATTTGGTTTCTTTCTCCTTCTAAGGCTTTTAAAGAAGCATTTAACTTTAAAGAAGGGGAGAAGAAAAAAAAAAACAGTAATGAGGTTACATAAAATACACACACATCTCCCGATACACCCCACACTCTCTGCAGCTGCTTCTCCTCCAATGATGTCATCATAAACATAAAGCCATCGATGCAGCTGCTGGAAAGCAGCCTTCACACTACATTATCAGGACTTCTCACACAGGTTAGCTAAGCACAGGCAGAAGGAACAAACCAGAAGAAAACAAAGCTATTATTTACTTCTCAAAATAGGATATGGAGCCATTGGGGTAAGAAAGTAATAGAAGCAGCAGGAAAACACTGCACAATGGGAACTATGGAATAAATACAGTAAACATTTTTAAAGCATTTTTAACTGAAGGAATGAGTGTATAATTTTGAACTTTTTAAAATTCTATAATTATGTGAATTTCTACAGTTACTATAAAAAATCAATTGATAAAGAAAATTCTACGGGGTTGGGGATTTAGCTCAGTGGTAGATTTAGCTCTACTGGGTTTGGTCCTCAGCTCCAGGACAAAAAAAAGAAAGAAAACTCTAGGGCTGGAGAGATGGCTAAGTTAAGAGCACTGGCTGCTCTTCCAGAGGACTTGGTTTGATTCCCAGCAACCACATGGCAGCTCACAACTGTCTGGAACTCTACTTCCAGGGGATCCGACACCCTCACACAGACATACATGCTGGCAAAACACCAATGCAAATAAATTAAGTCAAAAAAATTCTAATCACTTCTCATGTAACTTTATAAGGAAATAAAAGTGACTGATCCTCAATTAGTTACTAAAGACAGCTAGACTGAATCCCTGCTATAGGTCCTCCACCTCCTCTTTATAGTACATAATAATACAAACCTTAACGGCATAAATCAGCTTCTTCAAAGCTCCCTTGGGCTGATTATCTACAATGAAAAATAAAACCATATTATTGAAGACATCCAAACGAATGCAGTAGTTCCTCAGCTAGTCCTACAACCCCTCTTCTTGTCACAGTGAACAGTTTGGAGCTGAGCTTAGCACCTCTTGCCTGCAATCCCAACACTCCAAAGCTGACACATGGGGATTACCATGAGTTTGAGGCCAGATGGGGCTACATAGTGAATTCCAGGCCAGCTTGAGCTACAGTGAGCCACTTTCTCAGAAAAACAGTAATTAAAATAAAAATAATAATTTGTATAAGGTAGAGTGACGTACTCTTAGGAAGCTAGACATTACAAGCAATCAAAGTGCCACAGAGTCCCAACAGGAACTGAATATTCACCTAAACACTGGCCACACACTTAACCATGCTTAGATTCTTAAGGCATTACAGCATCCAAAGTATTAGTGACGCATGGCTCCAAATTAAGTAATATTCAGCATAAATTCTATCAGAAAACTATTTCTTACATGATAATGTAAAAATGAAAAACTACAAATATAGCTTGATCACAGTTTCCCTCATCTGTTTTAGCGGTAGTCTGTCCGTCTGCCTGAAATGCCCTGCACTCTCAGCACTCCTACAGCTAGACTTTCGGGGAGAGCGTTCTTCACCTCTTCAGAGTTGCAGCCTCCTTCTCCTCTGTCCTGTCATCTATCATCCATCTCTTGGATGATAACAACTTTAGAACACACAGCTCCTAAGTTCTATATTACATGCGGTCCTGAGCAGCATGAGGAACATCTCCCCCATCCTACTGCTTTCCGCCAAGATGCGCCCACCCAGTATCTGTTCACTACTCATCACTGAGCCATCTCGATTAGACAATCTGTTCCAGCACTGGGATGGGAAGAAACCACACTCCCATCAACTCCTAACAGTATATTGTAATAACTATCCTGTTTTGTTATTGTTGCTCTCATCTCTTACTGTGGCTAAGTAAAAAAATTAAACTTCTAAAAGTATGTAAGGACAGGAGAGGGCAGAGTTCACAGAGAGTTCGCTCAGCACAGCCTACAGTTTCAGGCCCTACTAGACAACTTGAAAACTAAAACTATGCTCTGTGGGTATAAGAAGTCTACTATTTATACAGCACGACAG
This sequence comes from Peromyscus eremicus, assembly GCF_949786415.1. Classification (NCBI taxonomy): domain Eukaryota; kingdom Metazoa; phylum Chordata; class Mammalia; order Rodentia; family Cricetidae; genus Peromyscus; species Peromyscus eremicus. Next base: position 28,800,675 of record NC_081430.1, on the reverse strand, counting down.
GGAGCCAAGAGAGAGGATACGAAGTTCAAGAATCACCATTAGAGCCGGGCGGTGGTGGCGCACACCTTTAATCCCAGCACTTGGGAGGCATAGGCAGAAGGGTCTCTGAGTTTGGAAATACAGTAAATAACTAAATGAACCTTAGTTTTGTGACTGTCATAATATATCCAGCAACAGCAGTAACAATTTGTGGTGGCCAAGATTAAAGTACTATGATCTGTCTAGAGCAAAGGGCTTCAGGAATTAGTTATTCTGACACTCATATGATTAACAATAAAGATAGGCACCAGAGTGGTTACGATTTTGAAACTGTTGTCATGAAGAGATGTATGATACATAGGACAAAGGAGAGGAGGCTACAACTCTGAAGAGGAGAAAAAGGATTTACTAGAAAAGTCTAGCTACGTGAGGTGGTTCGAGTGCACGGCATTTCGGGCAGATGGACAGAACGTGCCAAGTACAAGGGTACGAGGAGCACAGCACACATGTAGAATGAAGAGAAAGCAAGGAACCAGTCACCATACCTAAGTGAGCATCGTTTTCTAGGTCACTCTTCACCTCCCAATCCAGATTACCATCATCTGCTACGTGTTCTCCAAACACAGCAGTCCAAACTTCCATCTTTAGCAGGCTCTCCACCAGAGACTGGACAGTGAGCAAAAGGGGAAAACAAAGAGAAGTAACAACTCAGGCTACAAGCTGTTCAATGTCTAACTGCACAGTAGTTACAATTCAATCCCGGCCAATGAGACGGCAGGAAAAGCCATCGGCCACTAAACCTGATGACCTGCGTTGAACCCCAGGACCTACACGGTAGAAGAACTGCCTCCCAAAAGCTGTCCTCTGAACTCTGCACACACATCATGGTGTGCACATAACCCCACACATACAGACACAAATAAGTTTTAAGATACAATAAAAAAAATTTAAATCAATCCACCTAAGTAATTCCTCATGAGCTCTAATTTTCTACCTGCTATATCTTAATATATCTTAACGAAAATACTTGTTGGGTTTTTTTTTTTAATTGCAACGTTTATTGACTATTAAACCCTAAAAAATAAAATACAAAACTTGCCGAGCATGGTACATCTTTAATCCCAGCACTCAGAAGGCAGAGGCAGGCAGATCTCTGTGAGTTTGAGGCCATCCTAGTCTACAAAATGAGTTCTGGAAAGCTTAGGACTACCTCGTGAGACGTTGTATCCAAAGAAAAAAGAAAGAAGAGAAAACTAAATCAAACACAATATTTTATAATGGTTCATTTTTGCTAACCACACTATATGATTACAAAACAGTAAAGTATTTTCTTTTCTTTTTTGTGTATCATATGCACTTGAGTACATAGGTGCACATGTGGCTGAAAGAGCAGGAAGCAGGACGCCGGAAGTGTCTTCCTCTATCACACTCTAGCTTGTTGACTAGAGACAGGACCTCTCATAGAATCAGTACACCACTATTTCAGAAGCTTGGCCACTCAACAAGCTCTCGGATCCACTGTCTCTGTCCCCAGCGCTGGCCTTACAGGCACGCACAGTCATGCTCATCTTTTAAGTGGGTGCTTAGAATTCAAATTCAGGTCGGTCCTCATGTTTGCATAGCAATTGCACTAACCCACTAAACCATCACCCTGGTACCAAAAGTCTTTTCTTATGAGAGATGGCTCAGCGGTTAGGAACTTGTTATTCTGCCAAAGGATCTAATCTCATTTCCCAGCACCCACGTCAGGCGGCTCACAACCATGTGTAACTCCAGCTCTGGGAAATCTAATGGCCTCTTCTGGCCTCTGTGGGCATCCACACACATGACCTTCGCACGTGTGACACTGACATACACAAATACAGAAATTCAGAAGTTTAAAAAAAAAATTAAAAGTAAGCGGGGCGGTAGTGGCACACGCCTTTGATCCCAGCACTCAGAAGGCAGAGCCAGGAGGATCTCTGTGAATTCAAGACCAGCCTGGTCTACAGAGTGAGTTCCAGGACAGGCACCAAAACTACACACAGAAAACCTGTCTTTAAAAAAAAAAAAAAAAAAAAAAAAAAATTAAAAGAATGGTCACTAACATATGGGGATAAAAGTTATGTGATATTAAATCTCTGAGAGACACAAAATCTATATTAAAAAAAAAAGTCACAGCCAGACACCAGCACAGGCACTGCACTCACACGCACATACCCACACACGGGCACATACAAATATACACGAGTAAAAAAAATTAACATCTCTGGCTAGGGACATGGCTCAGCACTTAAGAGCAGCTATTACTCTTGCAGAAGGCCCAAATTCAATTCCTAGCACCCACACCCAGCAGCTCACAATTACCTGTAACCTCAGCTACAGGGAACCCAACACTCGGCTTCACCAGGGCACTGAAACTCGCATGCACATACCCACAAAAAAATAAGCCATAGATTCTTGATTTACTCAAATAAATAACTAGCTGAAGAGTTCGAATAAGACAAAGACACACTGTAAAAGAATCTCAATGGAGCACGCAAGTTCTCCAACAGCGTTTGTTGTTGTTGTTGTTGTTGTTGTTCAGACAGTCTCCATGTAGCCCAGGCTGGCCTGGAGCTCACAGAGACCCGCCTGCCTCCCAGTGCTAGGATTAAAGGCGTGTGCCACCATGCCCGGCTCAGCAATGCTTTTTTAACCTTCTGAAGTAAGGAACATTTTCTAGTAACATAGTTAGTGTCTCGTCTGAGCTTATTGGCCAGAACCAACCAAGTAACAAGATGACTATGCGCCATGCACTGCTCTGCAAGGGCCATCTAAAGCTACTTGCTAACCTCTTCCCTTCCTTCAAGGTTTCCGGCACAAATTGAATGCCCTCCAGCTCTGAGCAGCGCTGAGGGTTCACATCTCATTCCTCTTTTATTCAGGAAGAATCATAAGCTTCTTAAGTAGAGGAAGGAAGTTTAGAGAAGTACAGTCATCCCTCAGCATCCAGAGCATCAGCTCCAGGATGCCTACCACTGCGTAGACACAAACTCCATGGGTGCTCAAGTCCCTTTACATAAAATAACAGTATTTGCATATAACCTATATGTATCTTCCTATAGACATCAAACCGCTTCTAGATTACTTTTAATAACTAATACAGCACAGATGCTACATTAGCAGTTGCTTTATTGTATCATTCAGGGAATGACGGGGAAAGCCTATGTGCAGAGTACAGATGCAATGTTTTTCTTCTAGTTATTATTAGTGTTTGTTTTGGTATGTCTGCACATTAAGTAAGTAGGGCAAGCACATGAAGTCAGAGGATAGCTGAAGTCAGGTGGTTTGCTCCTTTTATTTTATGTGGTTTGGGGGTCAAACTCAGGTCATCAGGTTTATGAGGCATGCACTTTCACTCAATAAACCCTCTTGTCAGTCCAAAATTGTTAAGAGTACCATTCTGTGATTGGTTGAATTCAGAGAGACACAGAGAGTCAACTATATGGCAAACTGTAAATAAAACTAAAGCTAGAATCTCTTGAAAACATTTTTATTATTTTTTACATTTATTTATCTAGGTGGAGAACAACATATGTGTCATGGCATATGCAGGAAGGTCAGAGGGCAATTTATGAGTCAATTCTCTCCTTCCACAATGTGAGTCCTAAGAATCAAAGGAACTCAACATTATCAGGACTGTACAGCAAGTGCTTTTACCCACTGAGTGCTCTCAATGGCCTATGTAATGTCAATTACTTTATTCCTATAATTAGAGTCAAGTTCCAGTTAGTGTATATGTGTGTGACCCGAGAGCCTTATGTACGGGTATATATGGGTTCAGGTACACACAGCACAACAAACCTACAGAGGTCAGAAGACAAGCTTTGGGGTCAGCCCATTCCTTTCTACCTTGTTTGAGACAGGTCTCTCCACCCCTTAAACTTCCGCAGAGTCCAGACTCTGTCTCCATCTCTCTACCACATAGCACTGGCATTAGATACTTGCTATGCTACTATAATCAGCTTTTAGGGCTCTGGGGAGCTGAACTCACATCACTGGGCTTATGAAACATCTGATTTATCCAGTGAGCCATCTCCCCAGCCTGAGTTTCAATTTTTTAAAAAAGCTTTTGTATCAACAAAATAAGTATCACAAACTTAATAGAGATACAAAGAATATTCAGCCAATACATATCAATTATAAACCCAACTTCTTAACCAACAGCAGTGGATGTCAGTATAACAAGAAAAGGTAAAAGTCATTATTTTCTTTCTTTATAGATAAATACCAGGCTAAAATACTACAGGACAAACCATGGAGTGTTAACATACATATTACAAATCTATGTATCATCAAAAAGCACCTGAAATGTGACAAAAGACACAATAGCATTAAAAGCTGTTAAAAGTGTTTGAATTTCCAAGGAAAAGGAAAATTGTGGCCAGCTAGTCACTAAAGCCAAAGAGCCGTTTACCTTGATCTGATTGTCTTTATCATTTAGAACTTGCTCTGCCTGTACTTTGGATTCTTCAGATTTTACTTTCTGTTTATTGAGTTCATTCACTTTTTCTCTCATTACTTCAGCTTCCTGTAAAAGCTGATAGAAAAACAATAACAAGGATGTGAGAGATAACAATGTTTAGATGCATTCATTTAAATATTTAGATGTAGCATTAAAAAATATTAAGAAGGTAGAGCTACTACTTAAAAAAAGGAAGTCAGATGTGGCTCCCTTTTATAAAGAACTTTCAAAACAAAAGACTGTAAAATAACAAGTATTCTCCAACTGATTTACAAGGTAAATTCTTATCAAGTACAAGGTTTTTGACACACACTTATCTGATAAATTTAGTCAACTCTTTCTTTGTACCCCATATAATATGCCAGATCTGACTTACCTTAGTATTTTTCAGTCACCATGCTGTTTTGTTCAGGGTTACCTGTCTTCAGGTAACTCTGAAGAATACTGTTAATCTCGATAGTCTAGATAGAAAACCCCAGCCCGAACTGCACTGTGAGTTTTAGTCTAGCTTGGGCTACATGGTAGGAGTTGGTCTGAAGTGGGGAGGCACTTTTGATTACAGCAAGGGAAATTTACAACAGGCATCATCACCACCGCGTTCGTTCTCTGAAATCTAAGATGACAGAGCAAAGGTGTAGACGGAAGAGGCGTCAACCCACACAGAGAAGCGGGGGAGGGGGGGACTGGAGAAATAGAGAGAAGGAAGAGACACAACTGTGAGAAAAGACCCCACAGACAATACACAGAAGAAGCCTAAGCCAGGTGGAAAAGTAGTAAATAAGACATTTGACATGGTCCAGAAAGGCTCGTGATTTGAAAGCAGCAGTAACAGGTGGATGAGTGGAAACCGAAAGGGAAGAACTGGGGGACTGGAGAAACAACTGAGCAGGTAAAAGCGCGTACTGCTGTTGCAGAGGACCCACATCAGTTCCCTGCCCCTGCACTGGGGCCTTTGGAGGCCAGAGGCATCAGACGCCCCACAGAACTTGAATTACAGGCAGTTAGAGCCAACTGATATGTGCAAGGGGAACCAACTCAGGTCCTGTGGAGGATCAATAGGCACTCAAACACGGAGCTCTCTCTCCTCCCTTCATTTCCCTCTGGAAGGCATTTTTCTTGGGAACTTAGGTTCTCTTGTCTAATAAGAATGTGTTCTGCTGGGCAGTGGTGGTGCACACCTTTAATTTGAACACTCAGGGGACAGACATCTCTGTGAGTTTAAGGCCAGCCTGGACAACAAAGCAAGTTCCAGAACAGCTAGCACTACATAAATAAACCCTGTCTCAAAAAACAGACAAAAAGGAACAAATTCTGTAGATCTGCTGGGCTTTTGTTGTCTTGAGACTATAGTTCATTCCGCCATCAAGGATTCTTGTTTTCTCATCTTAAACATTCTATTTCCTGTACCAGAGACTTGCTCTTTTGTGGTTAGTTATTTTGATTAACTTTCAGATAATGAAGTACAGGAAGTAATTTTAAAAAGAGGTAGCATAGCTGAAAATCTCTTGTTGTCTTCCATTTTTTTTAAAAAAAGATTTTATTTTAAAAATTATTATTATTTTAATTATGTGAATGTCTTTGCACTTGTGTGCATTTGTGTTCATGATGAAGATGCCCTCACAGGCCAAGAGAGGGTGTTGAATCCTCTGGAGTTGGAGTTGTGAGTGGTTGAGAGAAGCCTGATATAGATGTTAAAAACTGAGATCAAGACGTCTTCGAGATGTGCAGTGGTGGCACACTCCTTTAATCCCAGCTCGGGAGGCAGAGCCAGGCGGATCTCTGAGTTTGAGGCCAGCCTGGTCTACAGAGTGAGTTCTAGGACAGGCACCAAAAACTACACAGAGAAACCCTGTCTCGAAAAAACAACAACAACAACAAAGACGTCTTGGAGAACAATACATGCAGCTCCTTGTTCTCTTTCATGGTTCTGATATTTAGATACAGGGGTTTTTTTGGTTTCTTTTTTTTTTTTTTTAATGGGTCCTTCTTTATTTCCTGCTCTTTTTTTCTTCACAAACTGTTAGTATCTCTCTGTCATCTTTAGCTCTCTGAGATTATATGACAATGTGTCCCACATCGTGTTTTTTATATGCTAAGTTGGAGACTTTCATTCTGGAAACTCCTCTCGATTCTGTCGGTTACTAGAATTATTTCATATATTTATTGTGATAATTTAAAATTTTTATTTATTGATTTTTGTGTGTTTGTGTGAGTGTGTTAATGTGTGCATGTGGATACATATGTGTAACTGTGTGTAGAGACCAGAGGCCTTGTTGACAATGTCAGGAATGGATTTCTCCCTACCCCCCCCCCCTTTTTTTTTTTGAGACAGTCTCTGTATGTAATCCTGGCTATCCTAGAACTCCCTATGCAGATCAGACTGGCCTTGGACTCACAGAATCCCACCTGCCTCTGCCTCTTGAGCACTGAGATAAAATGTGTATGTCACCATGCTGAGCTCGGTTCCATCTTGTTGAGCTGGCCTTAAAGCCAAGTAAAAAGTGGTTGGTTACTTTCATAACATTTATGCCACTACCATATCAGTGGGCATATCTTGCCAGGCAGATTGTTACTGTAGCCTGCATGGTTCACAGGTAGGTGAGATTGATGATTACTTTTTTCCTGTGGTAGTATGCATAGCACCTTCCAGCACTACTGAAGCTAGCCAGTAGGGATGAAACTTCCAGCTAGATGTATGCACAAAGCAAACCAAGATAAGAGATGAATGGCAGAAGATGAGATGTGTGGATGCATGTTTAGGAGAGGACAGAAGCAGGGAGGGAGGAAGGAAGGAGGGAAAACAGGGGCATGGATATGTGTGTTTCTGTGTGTCAGTATGTGCATATGTGGGCAGGCACCCATGGAGGCCAGAAGAAGACATTATATGCACATATCCACACTCAAGAGACACATGCACATAATTAAAAATAATAAAAATAGACGAAGAGGAAGAGAAGAGGTGGCAGCAGGCATGATGGCACATAGCTATAATCCCAGCAGTTAGGAGGCTGAGGACCACAGCATGCTCCAGGCCACCCCGAGCTACACTACAAGAGTCTCTCTAAAATAATAATAATAATAATAATAATAATAATAATAGTCACTTCCATCTCTCAAAGAGCATAGAGGTAGATTACAAATATGTATTACAGGAAAACAAGCAATTATTAACAGGGAAATAAAATGGGCAACACAGGATATACAATCAAGTCACATCATGTGGCTCAGACAGACTACTATTCAGAGACTCATAATAATGTTTTGTTGTTGTTGTTTTGTTTTGTTTTGTTTTTCGAGACAGGGTTTCTCTGTGTAGCTTTGCGCCTTTCCTGGAACTCACTCTGTAGACCAGGCTGGCCTCAAACTCACAGAGATCCGCCTGCCTCTGCCTCCTGAGTGCTGGGATTAAAGGCATGTGCCACCACCGCCCGGCTGAGACTCATAATAATGTAATCAGAAATTTCATATTGCTAGGGTGGGAAGATGAAGGGTTGCCATTGATGAAGACCTGAGTCAAATCCCCAGAACGCACATAAAAGCCAGATGGATAACACAAACATCTATAATCCCAGTGCTTTACGGAGAGATGGAAGGCAGAGAAGGGTGAGTCCCTAGAAGCCTGCAGACTAGATACCCGGGCATACACAACAGAAAAGAGACAGTCTGTCTCAAACACCAAGGCATGACTTGTGCACACTCAAACGCTCACACAACACACACACATACACACACACACCTCAATATGCACATTGTAGAAAGGAAGGAAGGGAGAGAGGGAGCAAGAGAGGGAAAGGAGGCGGGGAAGACAGAACGTTCATGCCAAACACTGTGTTGGGAGAACAGAAGGGAGAGCATATATGTGCGAGCACCTATGTGAGAGGAGGGTGAGAATAGAAGCTAACTTTCCATTTCACAGCCCCCAGAACTCCTTCCTTTAGGCCCCAAATCGCTAATGCATTAACTCTTACTGTACTCTCTGCTGTCTCCTGTGATGTCAGAACGCTGACTGCCTTGGCTGATTTCTTACATGGGAGAAGAGAGACAGAAGGACACACTTCTAAATCCTTTACAGAGACAGGAAGTATGCGTGGGAGACTGCCCGCTCTCAAAAGCCCATCAATCGTTACAGGACTCCACGCACGGTCGGTCAGTTGTGAGTTACCCAGAACATCAAGGTCTGCATTCAGATCTAAGAGTCTCTCTAGACTACAGACCTGCTTATGGCTTTCCTGAAGTTCAGCAGTTTCATCCAAGGCATCTTTTATTGTTCCCACAAGCCGCTCTTTATTGATTTCAAATATTCTCAAGGTCGTTTTGGCCTGAGTAAAAGAAATACACAGTGTATAACAATTTAACAGAAAACCTCATGTTTATGTATTCTCCACAGAACACAAAATTTAAGCAAAGACCAAAACACACCACTATTAACAGTAGAGGCAGTATTAACACTGCTTTAATACAGCAGACAAAGGCTGGCCAAGACCCAGGGCCCATCCTATCCCTACCACTCATTTGCCACGTGACTTTGGGCAAATTACTGAACCTTCCATGTACTGTGAAGACAATTTTGTTAACCATTGAAATAGGAAAGAGAGAAAAGACCAGTTACTAGATTCTGATTTATCAATGTACTTAGTGACTCACTTAGAGCACTGCTTGGACTATTTGCCACGCACCACTTCACCTGCTACCTGGAACAGAACGACCTGGAGAAAGAGCTGAAATAACGGTCGTTGCCCTTAACAACCTGCTGACTGCCACGGATGCTTCGGAAAAACTCTCGCTTGCTCGTCTGCCCACTTTGTCATTTTAGAATACAAACCAGACCCAGGATTGAAGCCTTTCAGGACTGTCCTGGCTTCAGTCCACTGGTGACATCTCCTCTCTTCCAGGCTCACAAGTGTCTGGAGTACTTACTCCACAGATCCCACACTACTTACTCTTTGTCTCCTCCCCTAAACTTTATACTGTAGGAAACAACTTTGTTTCTATTGTTAAATGTTACACAACTTCAAGAGTGCTCAGATACAGACATACTTTAAACTTATCAAAGGAAAAATGAATTTCATTGACAGTTACTCAAGTTAAAAAAAAAATGAATATGGGGCTGGAGAGATGGCTCAATGGTTAAGGGCACTGGCTGTTCTTCCAAAGGTCCTGAGTTCAATTCCCAGCAACCACATGGTGGCTCACAACCATCCGTAATGAGATCTGGTGCCCTCTTCTGGCCTGCAGGCAGAACACTGCATACATAATAAATAAATAAATCTTTTAAAAAAAAAAAAATGAATACTTAAGAGTCCCTATATTTCAGCCGGGCGGTGGTGGCGCACGCCTTTAATCCCAGCACTCGGGAGGCAGAGCCAGGCGGATCTCTGTGAGTTCGAGGCCAGCCTGGTCTCCAAAGCGAGTTCCAGGAAAGGCGCAAAGCTACACAGAGAAACCCTGTCTCGAAAAACCAAAAAAAAAAAAAAAAAAAAAAAAAAAAAAAAAAAAAAGAGTCCCTATATTTCAAATACTAATGCAATAATTTATTATCTGATGTGATGGCTATTCTTGGTTATCAATTATATCTGGAATTAACTAAAACCCAAGCAAGCTGTAAGTGGTATTTCTTAATTAAATCACTTGAAGTGAAAAGACCCACCTTTAATCTGGATCTCAGATCCACCTTTTTTATGTTTTGTCTTATTTATTTATTTATTTATTTATTTATTTATTTATTTAGGGGCAGGGTTTCTCTGTGTAGTTTTGGTGCCTGTCCTGGATCTTGCTCAGTAGACCAGGCTGGCCTCAAACTCACAGAGATCCGCCTGGCTCTGCCTCCCGAGTTCTGGGATTAAAGGTGTGCACCACCACTGCCCGGCCTTAGATCCACCTTTAACCCAGATCTTTTGAGGTGGGAAGATCCACTTTCAATACGGGGACACCTTCTGGTGGCAGCCTATCTAGAGGACACGGAAGAAGGGAGCTTTGCTCTTTGCCTGCTTGCCCTCACTCTCGCTGCCATGTCCATTTCTTCCCTGGCATTAAAGCCTACTTCTTTGGGATTCTGGTGTATTCTGAATATCAGGTGAGACATCCAGCCTCATGGACTGAGCAACTACCGCATTTTGGACTCTCTGTTGGTAGAGTGCCATTGTTGGACTAAGTGGACCATAGCCTGTAAGCCACTCTAGTAAATCCCCAATCGGATTGATCAATTAGATAGATAGATAGACAGACAGACAGACAGATGATAATAGTCATCCCATTAGTTCTGCTCCTCTAGAGAGCTCTGACTAATATACCTAATAATAAAAATAACATGAAAACATAAACGTTTTTCAAAAGTGACAGACCAATTAGAGTAATTCAACTTACTTCAGCTACTTGTGATTTGAGAGCATTTGATTCATCTTCTAGGGATTGTATCTCTTTTAAAGTATCAGCCACCTGAAAAGACAGTATCAGACAATAAGTATTTAATAAGTCCCTTTAGCTCCAAGACAACATGCAGTAGTTAGGTGTATTTGTTAATTTATTGCCAATAAAAGTGAGAGGCCAGATGAAGAGGCCTTGTCAGCTTGCTTACCATGTGCTCACAAGTACTTTACAAATTACGTGACAACAGTACGTCTTCTCAACTTCAATGTATCATAGAACTCTTCAGGTCCAAGATGAACCACTAATGTCATATTTTAAATAATCTCACACACATTAAGATTTTTCTTATGCCAGAATTTAAAGTAGAAAGTTATAAAGTTATTAATATATTTTTAAGTTAAAAAATTATATATCCTTCACTAGGTATATAATTACTCAAGTTACATTATTCATGTTACTTCCACAGCGAATGTGGGAAATTTCTATGTAAATGTATAAGAGAGTCAAGTGTGGGGGCACGCACTTGCAATCCCAGCTCTTAGGAGGCACAGGCAGGAAGATCAGGAGTTTGAGGCCGGCCTCAGTTATACAGTTACACAGTTATATAGACTGGGGTGTAGTCTAAGACTGTCTCAACAAATGAAAACAACAAGAAAAAAGGAATATGCAAAAAAAGACCTATGAGACCATCTAAAACATGAAAAGATTAGATTTGGCAATTTTTGTCCTCAGGGTCTTCTACATTGTTTTTTTACATGCACGAGTTTTTTTGTTTTGTTTTATTTTGCTTGGGTTATATTTATTACTTGTTTGGATGGTTTGGGAGTTTTACTATTTTTATTTATTTACATTTTTGAAGATAGTGTCTCCTCTCCCCGTGCAGGCCAGGCTAGCTTGGAACCCCTGCCTCCTCCTCTCAAGTGCTAGGATTACAGACTTGTGTCACCATGGCTGGATTACATGTCATATTTTAATCAATATTGTATTAGTATGTAAAATTTGTAATTCTCCTGGAATACACAAGACTCACCAAATCATCTTGTTCAGAATGTTTAGCTCTCTCTTCTTCTAGTTCTTTCTCTAGAAAGAGTATTTCATCTTCAAGTTTAGATTTCGAGCTTTCTAGATTTTCATAAGTTGCCTAAAACAGAAAGCCAACTTTAACAAGCCGGACATAAGAACTGTTAGTTAGGGTAAAAATCGGATGAGTATAATCAGACAAATTTATAAACACTTTCTGCATTTGTTCATTTCTCTGATATTAAAATAACAGCAGGTCTAGCAGTTGCCAGCAACTTCTGTAAAGAGTCTAAGTATTTCAGGCTCCCATCAGCTCACCGTGAGAAACAAAGACTACCCCTGAAGGGATTAATATGGTTGCATTCCAATATAACTTTTATTTACAAAGACGGGGGAAAATCCACCAAGCACAGCTTGTCAACTGTTCTAAAGCATGTTAAAAAGCATGTTACGGGGAAAAAGGACAGTTCAATTCATTATAAAATAAACTTTAAAATCAAGATTGCATCATCATATTTTCTGTAATCTTTTTAATTTAAGGTGATTAATTATTAGATTGATTTTTGAATTTAATACTATAACATACCTCTGATATTTGTGGTCCTTCAACAAACTTGTTAAAAAAAAAAAAAAAAGAACAAAACCAAAATGTGTTAAGTAGTTGTAAAAACTTTACCTATAATCTCCCCAAATTTGATTATTTTATTATAGGACTTGTGACTTGAATCAAGATTACTCCAAAGGTTTGATTTTTACCTGCAAAGTCAACTCTCAAGCTTTGTAAAACTTATATTACATTATATTGTGTGTCCAAATATGACTACTACACCTAAAAATGTTTTCAATTACTAAAATTAGATAATTTTCTAAGGTATTCAGTGTGGCCAAATCTCAACTTCTATTACTCGTAATTCACATACATTTATTGTCATAACAACCTGGTATGTTTATATTACCTGTACACCAAGTCTGAATAAATATTTGTCTTTGTTACCCAGTAACAACTTTTCTTTTAGCATGCATGCCAAGCAGCTTCTAAAACTCCTTACGTGTTTCATTTTGTGGTGTTTGTTTTGTTTTGATTTTGTATATGTGTGTTTGGTTTTTGAGGCAGAGTTGGCACTCCTCCAACACTAGCCCCTCCACGTGCCAGAATGACAGGTATGCCCCACACCTGCCTAAATCCCTTTCATTCGGGTAAACTGATAAATTCCCATTGGGTTAGCACTTGTAACAGAGGCTCGACAAATAACACATAGCAACCACAAAAGGTTCCTCAGGCTCACCGAATCAAACACAGCAACTACAAAGTGTTCTTGAGGATATTCGTAAGTAACAAAGAAAGAAAAAAAATTAAGGAACTTCTTTGGAGTCCAAACTTCGTGTGGATTCTACAAGGGCATTTTAAATCAGGAGACACAGACTTTCTACTGGGACAGACAATGACAGAACTGCCACGCTGGACTGAACACGTAAACCAAGGTACAAGGTCTGTCTTCTATTTCACCATCAGCAGGAGCAGCTTGCTTCTACTATACAGGCTCACTACTCACTTTTTACAACCCTTCCATCTGTAAACAGTATCAAGGCACTCCATCACATCCTAATCTGTCTGCTAAGATGAATCATTGTGTCCTCTGAAACAGGAAAGTTAACTGTGTATCTCTCCTAAACTCCCCGTTCAGTGACATCATGTTACTGACTGAAAACTGGCCATGATAGCATGTGGATAGGGATTGATCTGTAGACAGGAATTAAACATTTACCATGCCACTATTTACAATGTAAATCCCTGGTCTAATTCTCATTAATGGGAATCAGACCTACTATCATGGGAAGAAAAAGAGTAATATGGTCACAACTTACTTGTCTCCTGCTATGTTTAAATTAGTAAAGAGTTCTATGTCTCTTTCCTGGAGCAAACTATGTCAAAAAAAAGGAAGGGTCTCTTCAATGCATTCTTAGGAATACAGAATAAAGGATTTCTTTCTATAAATCTATAGATTCTGATAAATTCATTATGTATCCCTTAAAACAAGTTAATAAAAAGAGCTCAAACAAAACTGTTTTGTTTTTAAATGTTTTATGCTACCTACAAATGTTCTATTTTCTCTAACTTTTTCTGTAAGTTTTAAGATCCAGATACGCCATTTAATATTTCTCTGAAATAATTATTTTTGAAAAGATAATGAATTTTTAAAGTTTGTTATTTAATAAGAATCTTTTCCCTAGCTTTTAAATCATACTTTTTGTTTTTTTGTATATTTTTTTACCTTCACACTTTGTGCTTCTGTTGACTCCTTGTCAAAGTTGGCCTCCTTTAAAGATGACTCTAAGCCTTCATACTGAGTGAAAGAATGCGACACGTGAGTAAAACTACAAATTTTATCTCCAACTGTATCTGAATAGATGCGGAAGAAGCAAACAGAATCTATCTCCTCATGTGTCAAATTCCCTTGGATTTTCTGGGCTTCGTTTTGCAATCTAACAACTGTGAAGAGCAAAGCCAGGATGGCTAACAAACCACAACCACCAGCTGGGGCAACAACGGCAGAACTTCACCCCTGTGACCAGCAAACTTGCCCCAAGTCTGCTGGGGGTGAACACTGTACCAGCAAGAGTGTGCTGAAGAGTATCCAAAGAAGTGAGTCGTCTACCACCCTCTGAACAAATTAACAGCTTCTCCAGTCTTCATTCAATAGAGCAATGAGTAGTAACCGGCCATCAGACCTTTACATCAGATGACAAATAAGGAAAGTAAGGAAGATAAAATCTTTAAGGGACAGAATAATCATCGAGGAATAGAAACTAAGAATAATAAAATATAAAGCATCACAAGATTTGGCCAATCTTTAAGGGGGGTGATTAAATTGAGGACTATGTTGTTCTGAATCAAGCTTCCTGCTGAACAACAGACAACACACCAAGGACAGAATCCGAAAGCCTCTGAGAACTATTTAGACAGTAAAGATGTATAAGAGGAGAGAGAGCCCTGCAGAAAGGCAAACCGAGCAGCGTACATTTCTTTTTCCTTACAAAAGAGACTCACACCAGCAGGGAACTAGGTAAGGACTTCAGGAGAATTAGAAACCATGGAGAAACAATGTATATACTTCAGGACCTGCTAAGTCAGATGGGCTTTAGGACAGGATCCTGCGCTTGCCTGAATATTTCAAAAAGTATCCTTTTGATAACTAAGCATGACAAAGGCAACACAAGAAAAAGAAAATAGGTCAATGTGTCTGGTAACTACTGCTGCAAAATCCTCAATACACCTCTAACAAATAGAACTTAACACGAATCTCAAAAAGAGTCTATGCCTAATCATGTGGGCTTTACCCGACACTAAGGCTGAACACAGTCAGTGCCATCCATCACTTCACCCGACCACGTGAGCAAACAGGTAACACAAACACACAGATCAACAGAGAGCTCTGAACAAAACTCAGCTTCCTTTCTTGACCAAAACTTGCACAGGTTTATGTCTAAGAGGAATGTCCCTGGACATAAGAAAGGCCATTTATGGAAAACGCAGCCAACCCAACAACTGGAGAGGAACTGAAGGCAGGGCCAACAGCCTGTTAACACAGTGCTGAAGTCCTACTGAGAGCAGTTACTACAAAACAAAGATTGCAAAGGTAACCAGATCAAAAACGACATTATCTCTCTGTAGACCGCACGTGAGGCGGCCATCTCTGTTGTCAACTTGACCACATCTGTAATCAACTAAAACCCACGCAGCCAGGCTCCCCCTGATCTTGACTGGATCGTCTGAGGTGGGAAGACACCTTCTGGAGGCAGCTCACATAAAAGCGCATGAAAGGAGGAGGAAGCTTCTGCTTGCAGCCTGCTGCCCCCAATGCCACTGGCCGGTTCATCGACCCTGCTGCTGAGGCGTTCCTTGCTGATATTAGAACCTAGTTCTTCAGGATTCCAGGGTACACGGAAGACCCAGACAACTGGCCTCAAGGAATGAAGTGTCAGATTCTGGGCCTTTTGGTTGGTAGACAGCCATTGTCAGACCAGCCAGACCACAGCCTGTAATCCACTCTAACAAATCCCCTTTCCATGTATATAGATTGTGTTCCTCTAGAGAATCCTAACTTATATAGCATGTTATATGTAGACAAACCCCTAAGACTGCCCCAAAAGCTACAGATCCAATGAATGAATTCAATAAAGCAGCATGATAAGCCTATGACATATAATGAACCAGCTTAAAAAGATACTAACAAGGTGATTCACCATGGTAGTTTAGATACAGTGTTTGGGAGACCAGGAGCAGGGTAGAAGAAAGTCAAGATAATAATACCCAGCAGAGCACTAAGAGCTACAGAAAGGTGAAGCAGACTGCTTGGGATTTCCTCCACAAGCACATCCAGGCACACCAGGAAGCAGGCAAGCTGAGCCCCACCAGGGAGGCGCCCATTAAGGATTCCAAGCAGACATCCAAATCTGAGGCTGGACTTAGTGTCCAGGGAGGAAAACAGACCACAACACTCAAAAAAGGGATACGGGATCTGAGAGAGAGCCTTCCAATGACCACTATTCCCCTCCCTGCCACTATGTAGAGGAGCAGGGTTCAGAACTGGGACAGACCATGGGAAGAACTAGCTTGGAGGCTGAATCCACCAGCAGAAGAGACCAGGTCAGCAGATTACAGACACAAAAGTGCCAGACAGAACACAGGACCCTCAAGCTGAAAAAACTACAAGCCTCATCCTCCCACCCCTGCTATACTGCCCCCTGGGACAAGTAATGCCTGGGACCAGAAAAGAAGCTGCAGAACTTGGAAGAGCACCCAGATGAGACATTAGGCCCCAGCAGCACACTGTGGAGACAGCAGAAGCTGAGGGATCCCACACCCCTAGTCCAGGCATACCAGGAAGGAGCTATACAAACCCCAGGAAACTTGGGGAGTACTGGAGTGCAGGAAGGAGCACAGACCAAGAACACAGCCTCTCTATTTCATTTTATTCCTCATTGTGTTTTTATTATTTTAACCTTTCATTTTTATTTTCCAATTATTTATACATAATGTTTAATTATTAATTTCATTCATTTTTTTTTACTCTGAACACTTTTATACTTTAGGTGTTTAGTCTATATGTGGGAACTTGTGTCTTGATGGGAAAGTCTCTTCTATCTGTCCTTTTTTCCTCCAAACCTAATACACAATATTTTCTCTGTTGCTTTCATACCTCTGACACTTATGCTTTTCTTCTTTTTCTAATGTCCCCTTTCATTCATTTCCTAAATACTGATACACAACATTTTCTCTCTTCATACCTCTAACACCTTTAATCCCAGCACTTAGGAGGCAGACGCAGGTGGATCTCTTTCAGTTCCAGGCCAGTGAGGGCTACACAGTGAGACTCTATCTCAAAAGAAGCACGAAGGCTAGTTGATTGGACTGAAAATCAAGATCCAACTATGTGCTGTCTCCAAGAAACTCAAATAACCAGGAAAGGTATCCAAGAACTGAGAGTCCAAGTTGGAAACAAACCTAGCCGGCAAAAGGAAGGCGCAAAGGAGCTGGCACAGCGATTCTCGTGTCTAACGGGGTAGATTTCAAATCAAAGCCAGTGAGGAGAGGCATGGAGGCCACTGCATAGTACATCAGGGACGATTCACCAAGAGGCTGTAACTGAGGGAGGTGTAGTTGGAAAGGAGGAGCTTGGAAGAGTAGGAAGTTGGGGGAGAAGAATATGATCCAAGTACGCTAAATATATTATATATGTACGAATTGTGAAAGAATAACTTTAAAGCAGCCAGAAAGCTTCTTATAAAGCTAAACTATATCCAGCCTAATGACCTGCCAATCAGAGTACTAGATATTTAATAAGGAGAAATTATAACACATGCTACAAAAATAAAACTGTAGAAAAAAAAGTTCATAACTTTATTCTTAATAGCCAAGATCCAGAAATAATAATACCAAGAAATGAGTTGATAAGCAAGTATGTGCACTGATACAGTACAAATTTACTCAGCAGGGAAAAAAAAACTATGTTCACAACAGATGACTCTCATAAAAGCAATGCTGACTGTAAAGCCAACACCAAACAGCATGACTTCCTTTATGCAGACTCTTCAGCTAACAAAACTAATGTCTCATTCCACGACAATCCCGTGGAGAAAGAATACTCTTCAGTTAAGTAGAGCTAAGAAAACCAGACAGCCAGATGCAAAAGAATGAATGAGGATTTCCACCTCATACTAGATATGAAATTCAATTCCACACAGATCATGGACTTAAACACAGAGTTAAATCTGTAAAACTATACGAACACAAGTGTAAATCTCTGTCACCCTGAATTAATCTCTATTTATTTCTTTTTTTTTCTTCCCCCCCCCCCCCCCAGGGTTTCTCTGTGTAGTTTTGGTGCCTGTCCTGGATCTTGCTCTGTAGCCCAGGTTGGCCTCAAACTCACAGAGATCCACCTGGCTCTGCCTTTCGAGTGCTGGGATTAAAGGTGTGCTTCACCACTGCCCAGCTATCTCTATTTATTTCTATAACTAGAAGCACAAAAATTATAAAGTAAATAAACTGATCATCATCAAAACTTGAAACATTTATGTTTCAAATGATACCATCAAGCCAGGGATGATGGCGCATGCCCAAATTTCCAGTACTCAGGAGGCAGAAGCAGGCAGATCTCTGAGTTAAGGCCAGCACGGTATTCATAGGAAATTCTAGGCCTCCCTGGACTAAACAGTAAGACACTGTGTCAAAAAGATACCTGGAGGAGGCTGGCTGGAGAGGTGGCTCACAAGGGCCTGTAACTCCAGTTCCTAGTGCCTTCTTCTGACCTCTGAAAGCACCGGAAACTCACATGGTATACAGATATACATTCAAGAAAAACACTCATGCACATAAAATAATAAATAAATCTTTTAAAAAAACAAACACACACACACACCATTAAGAAAGTAAACAGATGGGACTGGAGAGATGGCTCAGAGGTTAAGAGCACTGGCTGCTCTTCCAGAGGTCCTGAGTTCAGCTCCCAGCACCCACATGGCAGCTCACAACTGTCTGTAACTCCAATTACAGAGGATCAGACATACATGCAAGCAAAAGCACCAATGCACATAAAATAAAAAATAAATTGTTTGAAAAAAAAAAAGGAAGAAGAAGAAAGTAAAAAGAGCCAGGTAGTGGTGGTACACACCTTTAATCCCAGCACTCGGGAGGCAGGGGCACAAGGATCTCTGTGAGTTCAAGGCCAGCCTGGTGTACAGAGCGAGATCCAGGACAGGCAGGGCTACACAGAGAAACCCTGTCTCTGAATGTGTGTTATTTGGAGACAGAGCCTTTAAAAATAACTAGGCTACCATGAGGCGGTTAAGACGACCCTCACCTAATATGACTGGTACCCTAAGAAGAGAGCACTAGGTCCGGGGGAGACAGGACAAGCAGACAGCGCTATCTACAAGTCAAGGGACAGGTCACAGAAGAAGCAAAGCCTACCTACACCTCCATCTTGATCTCGTTTCCAGAACTGTAAGGAAATTCACTCCTGCTGCTAAAGTGGCATTTAGTCACAGCAGCCCTAGCCAGCTAATATAAAGCCCAAATGAAAACAGTAAGTAAAGTCTCCACACAATGACAAGTAAAGGTACCTCTACATTCTTGATAAGCAAAAATCTGACACATTATACTACATTAAAATTCTAATTCTAAACCTCTACCTTCTAAGACACCAAACAAATCAGAAATAGAAGCCACAGGGTAGAAGATATCTGCAATCCCTACATCTGACAAAACCCTTATATATAAGATATAAAACATTAAAAACAAAAGCCTGTTTCTATATGACATACAGGGGGAAAGATTATGAGTGCCTTTAAAAGAGTGGAAATGGGCCAGCAAAACGGCTCGGTAGTTAAGGAGCTTGCTCCACGACTGACAATCTGACTTCAAGTCCTAGGACCGGTATGAGAAAGGAGAGAACTGACTCCTCCATGTCCTACGATCACCACACAAATGCCTTGGGACATGCGCACATTCACAGACACATATAGACACACACAATAATAATAAAGTAATTTTTTAAGGTGAAAAAGACTTAAAAAGGCAATTTCACAAAAAGACTATCCAGATGAGCAGTAAGCCTATCAAGGAGCCCCACTCGTTCGTTCTTCAGGGAGAGAAGCACCACACATCACCAGGGTGGCTGCTAAGAGAATGCTAAGTGATGAAGGGGGGAGCAAAGGAACTCTCCATGGAGAACCTGTTAAGTTCCACACTCTAGCCTGACGTTATTTTCAAATATGTCTTACCTCCTTTTGAGCAAGGCTAACTTTTTCAAGTAGCTTACATTTTTCTTCAATTTGTGCAGAAAGCTCAAGAGCCAATTTTTTCTCTCTTCCTGAGAAAGCAAAAGAAAGATTATTATTATGACTAAACTGTTATAAGTTTTTAAATTATATACAACCACCAGGTCTAAAATAGAAAAAAAAAAAAAAAACAACTTACCCACATAAAATCGGCTTCGAATCTGAAACAAATTTTTAACAAAATTACATTAAAACAAATATACTTTCAAGTCAATCTATGACTTCTACTCCCAACTTTAAAATAACAACTTTCTTACCACCTTACACTGAATGAATTACCCAAAAGCATTCTATTTCCAATTAAACAATGCTACATAGTAAGGTCTCCCATTGAAGACTCACACTGCGTGTTATCGTATTAAAGGCTCAGAAACAGCTTCATTCTAAAGACACCTGTTTAAGTCCACTTAAACCCAGGTTTCCCACACATGTTTGGCCCTAAGACAAAGTATTTTAAGAACCCCCTATTTTTAAGTCTCCTACTGTTAATAGCCTAAATAAAAGTCTACAAAATATTATGGGCTCTGGACCTGGACTGACTCTTAAAAACTCATTATCCTTTTTCCTCTTTACGCTTCAGCTCTCAATGAAGGAGGGATAAACCCGCCGTGAAAGCAGTGGGGCTAGGGTCAATGATCAGGGAAAACAAACAAAAGAAGACTCATACCACCTAGAAGATACGGAGAGACAGAAAATTGGAAGAGGAAAAGTGAAAAGACAAGATGTAATGGGATGTGTGAACAGGAGAGAAGGAAGGGGCAACACCAGGCGGAGGACTCCTGGGGGGAACCAGCAAACCATGAAGAAACTAGAAATGAAGTCAGAGGCACAAGAACCAACATCTAAAAAGAAGTCTGAGAAAGAGAAGGGTATATTATCCCTCCCTCCGAAAAAAACTTAAGTATAGGAATAAGCAATGCAGGACCCAGGACAGGGGCACCTCTACACAGCAAGGCAGGGGGGCGAAGTCAGGGTTATTAACTGAGTATAAATGGCAGCAGTGGTTTTATTCCTTACACACAAAACATTTCTCTAGATCTATACTCAGTTTCTAATAACTATATATTACTATGAGTAACCCAGAACGCTATGACCTAACTTATTTCCCTGAAATAACAAGTAAGTTTCTCCAATTAGTTGTTCAGTCTAAAGAAAGGATAAGGGTTGGAGAGGTGGCTCAGTGGTTAAGAGCACTTGTTACTCTTTATAGAGGACCAGGGTTCAATTCCCATCACCCACATGGTAGCTCACAATCATCAGTAACTCCGGTACCAGGGGATCCAATGCTCTCTTCCCACCTCCATGTGTACCAAGAACACATGTGATATAAACACACACACGCAGGCAAAACAGTCGTACATATAAAATAAAATAAATTAAAATAAATAAATTAAAAAACAAACCCCAGAATGCGGTGGTTACTTACTGATCGGAAGCCTCTCCACACAAACAGAAGCACAGTAAGCAATCCAAGGGTGAGCACACAGATCGCCAATTCCAATGAAAAACCGCTGGAATCAAAGCCTGCTCTCATGTCTTCAGGCAATGCTGCCACAACCTTCAAGACAAAGGAAGTTCCGCCTATAAACATGCACCTTCCACAGTGCTACTATAAAGAGGTACAGGCGCCTATGGTCCACTCTACTACTATGAAATGGGCTACCATATGATATGAAGCCGAAAGCCTCCAATCTCGTTTTCTGGCAACTCACAATCGCTCTTACTGAGTGATGAAGAGCAGCAGTATGGTGAAACACAATGGTTTTCAAAAAGCAGTTATGAGGAGTTTCCTCAGAGCTTAACTCCAGGAGGGTTAGAGGATAAGGACAGAGTGTCAAGAAAAGAATGTCGGGAACTCTTAGTTTAGGATGCGTTACATTCATCAATGCTGTGGAATATCTGCTTAATGAGACAAAGATGTGTTGCAATTTATTTTTAATTACGTGTGTGTGAATATGTGCAGGTGTCTGTGGGAACCAGAAGAAAGTGTCAGATCTCCTGTGATCTGCCTGATGTGGGTGCTGGGAACTGAACTCAGGTCCTCTGGAAAAGGGCAGCCAGGGCTCTTAACCTCTGAGCCATCTCTCCAGCCCTGTGTTGCATTCTTTTATATTGCATTTGTTTAACTCTGTGAAGCTGTGTTACTGTGCCTGCCTAAAACACCTGATGGTCTAATGAAGAGCTGAACAGCCATAGCAAATCAGGAGAAAAGATAGGAGGGGCTGGCATGCAGCGAGAATAAACAGGAGAAATCTAAAGAGAGATCGTGAAAAGGAAGAGGAGGACACCAGGGGCCAGCCACAGAATAAGAAGGAAACAAAGATATATAGACTAGAGAAAGGTAAAAAGTCTAGAGGCAAAGCATAGTTAAAGAGAATTGGGATAATTTAAGTTAGAAAGCTGCCTAGAAACAAGTCAAGCTAAGGCCAGACATTCATAAGTAAGAATAAATCTCCGGCCAGGCGTCAGTGGTGAACGCCTTTAATCCCAGCATTCAGGAGGCAGAGCCAGGCGGATCTCTGTGAGTTCAAGGCCAGCCTGGCCTACAGAGTGAGATCCAGGACAGGCACCAAAACTACACAGAGAAACCCTGTCTCCCAAAGGAAAAAAAAGAAAAAAGAAAAAAAAAATCTCCATGTATTTATTTGGGAGCTGGATGGCAGGCCCCCAAAGAGTAAAAAAAATACCAAATAAAAAAGAGCATCAACGACCTGGGTTGGGTGCTTTTCCCTGACTTCAAGTTCATGATTTATCTATATGCATTGGGTTTGACAAAAAATTTCCCTGCAGAGAAAAAACACAGACGTGCAGTTTGTTGGTGGGGGTCAGGGGAGTGGTCAGAAAGCAACTGATAGAGCTTTGAATTTGAGATTTAAATCCTTCCCTTCTATCTCTCATCTTGAGTTAAAATAATACAGTTTGATCACAAGGAGAAAACAACCCTAAGAATGCTTGATTCTTTTCCAGGCATCGACACAGACCCTCTAGAACCTCCTTCATCCACAATCTTCCCACTCCGGGGTCTGACAAAATCAACACCAACAAACAAATCCTTCAACAGTTACTCTCTGTGAAATGTTTTTAGCTCTTATGTCTACAAGGACTCCTTCCAAGCTGCTATCTATTGTTTATTAACTTCTATCAAATACATGCAATATTAGGCTCTTTTTTTTTTTTTTTTTTTTTTTACAAATCCCTGTATCTTTATTTTCCTTTGTACATCTGTGACTCCAGACAGGATCCAAAGAGGAGGAGGTGTACAGCCTCTTCTCTGGGTTTGATGGAGAGTTCCTTTACCCTTCTGTGTTAGCCTCTTAAGGTACAGCACCAACCTTAAAAGAGCACAGGAAAGGGAGAAAAACCTTTTATCCTGATTCTGTCTCTCCTTTTTCACCTGGGTCCAATACACAAGAACATGATATCATACTGTTAAGCAATGATAACAAAGATTTGCCTCCAGGATCACAAGAACAGAATTCAATAAAAGGCAACTATTTCCACCATCTCGCCCCCAAAGACCATGAGTGTATAATCAAGGCCTCTCCATTCCTCCTCCTGAAGTGCTTCCACAGCACACAGCTTAAGGCTCACAGTGGACTGCATATTTTACCTCTCCCTGGGCCCACCCCCCTCCCTCGGTGGGTTAGTCTATTTTGTCACCAGGCCCCAGATACTAACTGATCATAAAAACAAGTGGATTGACTACTCTGATATCAGATAAAAAAAAAAAAAAAGACTTTAAGACAAAAACTGTTACTAGAAACAAAAACGTGATGGCAAAGGCTAGCTCAGTCTTTAAGATGTAGTATCTTTTACCTAACAAGAGAACCACACAATGAAGTAAATCTGATGAAGTAAAGAAAAAATAGACAATTCATCAATAGTTGTTAGGGATTTCAAGATCTCACTTTCAATGAGTCAGCATGAGAAGAGAAAACTGAAACAACACTGCAAACCAGCCAGACCTAACATACTAACAAACTGCTACACACAGCAGAGAACACATTCTCAAATGTACACGGAAGAGTCTTCAGAACAAAGCCACGCATCAAGCTAAAATAAACCTCCATATGTTTTTTTAAATAATCAAATCACAGGGCCATCCCAGAGAAACGGTTCAGCAGCTAAGCACATTTACTGTTCTTGCAGAGGACCAGAGTTCAGTTCCCAGAATCCACGTCAGG
Source organism: Peromyscus eremicus (assembly GCF_949786415.1). Taxonomy (NCBI): domain Eukaryota; kingdom Metazoa; phylum Chordata; class Mammalia; order Rodentia; family Cricetidae; genus Peromyscus; species Peromyscus eremicus. The sequence continues at coordinate 28,776,297 of NC_081430.1, read as the reverse complement.
CAGTCCCAAATTGCCTGCTCATGACTCCAGCTCTAGGCGATCTGATGCCCTCTTCTGGCCTCCTCAGGCACCTGGACCCACATGCACAGATACACACAGAGACACACACATATACACACATACACATAGAGACACACACATATACACACATACACATAGAGACACACACATATCCACACATACACATAATTTAAAATAATAAAAATTCATTTAAAAAATTCAATCTTGAGAAGCATGTTCTCTGATTACAGTGAGTTAAAATTAGCCATCAAAACCAGGAGGGGCTGGTGAGACGGCTCAGCAGGTAAGAGCATTTGTCTTTCTTGTAGATGACCGAGGTTTGGTTCCCAGAATCCATCCACATGGTGGCTCATCACTATCCACAACTCCAGTTCCAGGGGATCTGACCCCTCCTCTGACCTTCACCAGCACCAGACACACCCAGCACTCAAACATACATGCAGGCAAAATACTAAATACACATAAAACAAATCCCTTTTAATGATTTTTTTTAAAAGGAAATCTGGAAATTATACGAGTGTGGAAATTAATAATAAACTACTACATAACCACAGATCAATGAAAAATTAAGTAATGAGGGAAATTACTGTGAGTCTAGGCACACTGGTGCAGAATGACAGTCAGCAGACAACTTCAGGGTTTTGGTTCGTACCTTCTACTTTTTTGAAACTGGGTCTCCTATCGTTCCTGGTCACATTTACCAGGCTAGCTGGCCCATAAGTGTATGGAGTCTCCTGCCTCCTCCTCCAACTAATGGGAGGGATCAACCAGGATCCCAGATGCCTATGCTCTGTCCAACTTGAATGTGGGTTCTGGGGATCTGAACTCAGGTCACCAGGCCTGTCTTACCCACTGAACCATGCCTCCAGTCCAACTAGAGAAATTAGAAAATACTTCCAGCCGGCCAGTGGTGGCACACGCCTTTAATCCCAGCACTCAGGAGGCAGAAGCAGGCAGATCTTTGTGAGTTCAAGGCCAGCCTGGTCTACAGAGCGAGATCCAGGAAAGGTGCAAAGCTACACAGAGAAACCCTGGGGGCGGGGGGAGACAAAATACTTCCAGGGGCTGGTGAGATACATCAGCAGTTGAGAGTACTAATTGTTCTTCCAGAGGACCCGAGTTCAATTCCCAGCACCCACATGGTCCATAATTCCATTCCCAGGGAATCTGACACCCTCTTCTGGCATCTTCAGGCACTGCAAATATGTGGTACATAGACACATGCAGGATCAAAATATCCATGCACATAAAATAGTTGTTTTTTTTTTCAAATAAAAATACTTTCAGATAAATTGAAAAAAATGCAACACAACAAAACTTATAGAATGCAGCTAATTCAGTGCTTAAAGGGGAAATTTATAGTTCTAAAGGCCTTTTTAAAAAGTTATTGGGCCAGGAAGATGGCTCAGCAGGTAAGAAATTTGCCACTAAGCCTGAAGACCTAAGTGTGAACCCCAGAACCCACACGGTAGAAGGAAAAAACAGACTCCTGGGTCCTTGGATTTCCATGCACCACACACACATACACACACACACACACACACACACACACACACACACACACGAATGTAATTTTTAAGCTAAAAAAAATCAATACCATAGTAAAAGAAGGGAAAAAAGACATCTCAGCAAATACTAAGAAAATATTTAACAGAACCAAACACCCTCTAATAATCAAGAGACTCAGCAAACTAGAATTACATTTCTTAATCTGACAAACAGCACTGATATTACAAAACCCACAGATAACACCATCCGGAAGGTGAAGAGGAGGACTATTCCCCTAAGACCAGCAACAAGCACATCCACATAGCCCACTGAACCACAAAAAAAATTCTGAAAAGTCTGCAAAATCTCTCCATGTCCCTCATTATCAACCTTATCAAAACCAAGTGTTGCGAACTGTTAGGTGTGTGCGTGTGTTGCATCTGCTGCAGGAGCATGCCCAGAAAAGCCAGAGGTTGACCTGAAGATGTCTTCCTTCTTCACCTGAATTTTTCTGAGACAATGTCTCTTGCTGAATCTAGAGCTCACTCATTCTTTGCAAAGCTGGTGACCAGTGAGCCTGGGATTCTCCTACACACACATCCACCTGGTGCCAGAGCTGAAGGGCACCGCAAGCCTCGCATGTACACATTTGCATTGTGTGTGAGGGCTCCAACTCCAGACCATGCAAGCACTTTACCCACTGAGCCAACCCCCCGGGGCCCTAATGCTTGATTTCAACGGAGACGTGTGTGTTTTGAAATTACCTCTCATCTACAATTTGCTTCTCTCCCCAGAAACCCCATCTCAGTAACTTAGCGGACACAGGCAGAAATTTAGGATTGTCCCAGATTCTTCCCACATCCCACCCCTCTCCACAGCTAATTCAGGAAAGTCATACCCATTTTAGTTAGCTCTAACTTCCCATCTGATCCTTTAGGACCAACTTCTGTATCCTTACCACAGTCATTTCTCCTGCCTGCTTTTTGTCCCCTGACGCCTGAACTACACACTATCAGGAACATCTGTATTTTTTTTCTAAAAGTCTCACCACTGAAAAGCCTCCAGTGACTTTTGCACCCTGCAGGCAGTCCTTGGGACCCACTTGTCTACAGCGGGCATTATTTCACATCATACCCTTGGCTCACTTTATTATGCTCCAGGCTGTGTTTTCACATCTCATCCGCTTAAACTATTTCTCAGCCTCTAAAGACTTTCCCAACAACCCAAGAAAAGACAATCTCTCCCTTTGTTCTGCATGTGTGCTCCAATAAGCAATAGGCTTCTCCGGTGAATTAAGTTTGTGGATTCTCTCCCTTCAAAGACAACCAAAACTCTGAAGTTCATTGAGAACCTCCATAGAGCTTTTTCACTCACGAGAGGGTGCACTCACTGCACTACGGTTGGATGAACGCACCATGAGCATGGCAACACTACTTTAAATTCACAGAACAAGAAGATAACCAGAACTAGTCCATCCAACAGCCGCAACATTTAAACGGTCTTTTTAAAAATGCAATGCAGTTTCCAAAAACTGTGTGTGTGTGTGTGTGTGTGTGTGTGTGTGTGTGTGTGTCCCTAAACATGTCAACAGCAACAACAAAACCATCTACAAACACTTAAAGAGCAAACCCTCTGCCACCTGATTATACACACACACACACACACACACACACAAACACACACACACTTTGGATCCTGATCCTTCACTATCTCTAGAGTTTACAAGAACGCCTTTTGTATTGTTACTACAATACAAAAAGGAGGGAGGAAACTACGGTTAAAGCATCTCAAAAGGGCACTCTTTATTGGGGAAAAATAATGCAGAATTAGAATCTCAGCTCTGGCCCCAGCTTAGGCGTCCTCTTAAGCCAAGAAGTTTCATCAGCAAGAAACTCCAGTTTCCGGCAGTCAGAAGAACCACGTGTAACTGACCCCCCGTTCAAAATAAATAAACGTTCAGGCAAATCTGACTCGGGAGTCGGGAACGATCCGGGCCCCTCCGGGACTTCCACGTTGCCTTCCGGGTCCCCGGGCCCCTTTTTCCACCCCCGCAATGGCTCGCAGCGGTCGAGCACAGGCCGACGAAGCTCCGGTTTCCCCGCCGCAGCCACTCGGCCCCGCCGGGCCCGCGGCTCCCGGGCCCAGGACTCACCCCGCGCAGCTGCTCCAGAACCCACCGCACGCAGGTCGCGGCGGCCCCGGGCCCCGCCATCGCCGCGCCCACGGGCGGAGGGAGGCCTCGCAGCCGGCCCGCCGGCCAGCAGCAGGGCCGGCGCGGTCGGTCGGGGGAGCGCAGGGAAGGCGAAGGCGCCGGCAGGCGGCGCGCACCACTGCGGCCCTGCGGGGGGAGCCCGCCTCTACCCCCGGCCTTGGTCTCGCCGGCGAGGCGGAGACGCCCCCCTCTACCGCGCTTAAAGGGCCCACGAGCCTCTCCCAGGCCGTCAACCCCGGAGCACGGGGAGCGGGAGCACGGAGAGCTGGAGCGCCGAGGCTGCCGGGGGTAATGCCCAGGGAGGCGCTATGAGGAGTGGGGGGAGTGGGGAGAGCGGGATAGAGCGGGGGGAGGGGAGGGAGGGGGGGACAGGGGTTGGTATAGAAAAGGAAAAACTTCTTTAAATTAAAAAAGGAGAGAGAGAGAGAGAGAGAGAGCCTAAACCCAGCCCAAGCATTTAAAACTAAACAAAAAGGAAAGAAGGACGAGGCCCCCTCGTCCGGGAGCTCGGCGCGTCCGCGTCCTCTCCCCGAGTCCGAACCCCCGCACTGCCGTTAGTATCCCCGGCGACCCCCCTCGAGCACCGAGAGGTCGGCCTCGGCCATCATTCACCCGCGCGCCCTGCCTGCTTGCCTGCCTGCCTGCCGCGTCGGAACTTCGAACTCTGGACACCCAGGCGGTCGGGTCAACGGTGTGCACTGGTCAGTTTAACCCCTCCTGTGCACGCACGCCTCAGTCCTCCTCCGCCCAGCGTTCGGGGATCGCTCACCTGAGTTCACCTGGCGGCCCCTAGCCACGCACCCCAGCTTTCAACTCCATTTAGCGCCTAGGTTACCTAAATCATCGAGCCCCTGTGGACGTCTGCCCAGCACGAGGCGCCCACTGAGAAAAAGAACTAAATGTAGCAGCTTGCCCTCTAAATTTAGGGCTCTATTTTTGGAGCCGTTGCATGAAGGGCTGGGAGAGACGATTTTAAACATACGGTTTAAAAGATAACCTGTCTCTAATGTATGTCTTCTTTTCCCAACACCCTCGTCTTATCCAAACGAACGCGTCTTCAGTGGAGCAATTCGGAAAGGAGAGGCCGCCCAAGAGAACTTAATAAATAAAATCATAAACCCTTTGTAAATCCCTGTAATAAAATCTCCGAGTGAAAAACATCACTTTCATGCCACAAGCACTCACACTCAAAATCAGAAACACCCACGGTTCCTTTACAGCCGGTGACTTAAGACCAAACTGAGGCCTACTTTGTCGAAACTCGAAGTTCTTTGCCACATCACCCTAGGGAGTTTCAGAAACTGCTGCTATCAGAAACAGCCGAAGTTGCTCAATACTCCAGTTTTAAGGTAGTGCACAACTTTCATACGCGTTGGACTGCGTTGAAACTAACTTAGGTGAATATTAACGTCAGAACTGTGGTTGACATTTTATCTTCAGAATTTCAAAGATGCTTAAGATTTGATTTAAACACTGCATTACTCAAATGAAAATTCTTCAGTGAGTCTGAGCCCACCTTTAATGGGTTCCAGAATCTTATTGGGATTTTAGGATTTGTAACTAGGAAAGAAAAAAATTCGCTGTGCTCCACCGATCTTCCCTGTGTTCATCTGTGCCCCTTTCCAATCTGCAACAGTTACCATCCCACATGCTAAAAGCAGAAATGAGACAAGTGGAATTTTAGAAAGCAGAAAAACCCGAGCATACCTATAGCAAAAATTTCTCCATAGCAAAAATAGTAAACTTAACAGTCAGTACAAAATTCTGAATCTAACTTTCTGAATGCATTACAGTCACGGAGACACTTACCTCTTCATCCAGACCTTCCTGTTCCGTGTCTTAGGAAGTTCATGTTAAAATACCCCAACACACAAGTAAAGCTCTCCTGAGTACTTCATATCCTTGAGAAAGATTCCAGATTTTAATACCTGGACTCCTGTTTCCACACAGAGTGTGATCCTGTTTTGACACTGAGATAAAGGGGTGCTATAGGTGGAGCTGTGACTACCAACCCATAATCCACTTTCATCGACCTCATAACTTAGGAAATATGTGTGCACACATATTTATGCCTGTATATAGGTATTTTCTTAAATATTATACATATCACACATTAAAATCCACAACTGGAAACTGAAACACTAAAGATTTTATCCTGTAGTCTATTCACATAGAGTACATAATTTCTACCAGATGACAGATATTCAAAGAAGGGTCTCCATAAGTGGACATGAGATTTTATTATCTTATAAAGGACCTGCTTTCAAGGAAATGGACAGCAAATGTTATTAGTGCTCATAACAGCTACGAGAAAGCATCCACTGACCCTAGACATCGCTAACTGGAAAACCTAGTCCACAGCCTAGACCCTCAGGAAGGCCCTATGTCAAAGCTGTAAGAACGAGCTACTCCCACTTAGTTCAGTGACACACAGAGAAGCACTCCTCTTTTGGAAGGAAATCAGCACTGGTGTGCCACATTGCTCTTCTCTGTATCTGTGATGTAAGAGTTGTTCTCGGGATATATTGAACCTGGAGCTTCCTGTTCGACAGGAGTGGGTATTTCCTGCTATATGACACCTGTAAATGAAGTATTCTAGGGAGTAGATGGATGTTAGAACGTCAAGAGGTTCCTCAGCCACAGGATAACGTTGATAAAAAGTTGTGTTGACTGCTGTTACTTGAGTGATACAAGGAAGGTACGTCTACACATAATCTGCCTGAAATACTGATTAATTGAAACAGTCACCTCAGGTAGGCAAGAAAAATTTCATTCAAAATTAACTGGGAAATTGCTCCAGTTTTTTGTTTGCAGGAGCTTTTCAGATCTGTGTTATGGGTGCCTCAAAGCTGTGCCAGATTGCTAGGCTCAGGTCTGTTAGAGAGTCTTCAGAACATTTAATCCAATGATTGTGGGCTGCGGGCCCGAGAGAAGCCAAGCAGTTGAAATACACGCAAGCAGCTGTGCAGTTACAAGTCTGCATTCGTCAGCGGTAGCAGCCTGAGCCCCTGGTTGCTGGACTAGAGACTTTTCTACTGCAATCTTGTAGCTGTTCGAGAGAATCCCGAATTGTTATATAAACTCACATTTTAAATATTGACAATTGACTCGTGTGAGTGTGTGTGTGTGTGTGTGTGTGTGTGTGTGTGTGTGTGTGTGGTTTTTTGTTTGTTTTTTTTGTTACAGTTTTCAGTAAGTTCCCTCCCCGGAGCTGCATCACCAGCCCACAGTGATTTTGTTTTGTTTGTTTTTTCCGGAGCTGCATCACCAGCCCATAGTGATTTTGTTTTGTCTGTTTTTTTGGAGATAGGGTTTCTCTGTATAACAGCTCTGGCTACCCTGGAACTCATTTTGTACACCAGGCTGGCCTCAGACTCTCAGAGATCCACCTGCCTCTGCCTCTAGAGTGCTGGGATTCAAGGCGTGTGCAGCCACCACCTCCACACACCGACAATGACTTAAAAAAAAAATGTACAAGTCCACCTCACCAGGAGCCTGTTAGCTAGTCTCAGCCTCTAACACTGAAGGTTTAATACTAAGATGCCTTCTGCAAAGAAGATGTAACTTTCCAAGACCACAAGATAATTAAACTTAAATTCAATATTTTCATGTCTAAGAAATTTCAACCAAGATCGTTAAGGAAAATCTATTTGACTGTATTTACTAAGCCCACAAAAGTAAGCATACTTAGTGGGTTTCATTAAATAAATATTTTATAGAGACTCAAATATCATGTTCTGACTGGTAAACTATGTTTTCAACTTCTTAATTTCTCTGGTATAACTTTTAGTGGAGGATATTCTTTTTTTTCTTTTTGTTTGGTATTCTCTATGTAGCCCTGGCTGCAGTAGAATATTATTTTGAGGTGTGTTACTTTTGCTTATGTCACATTTGTTTATTATTTGTATTTTAGATATGTGAGTGGGTTTTGTTTTTTTTGTTTGTTTTGTTTTGTTTTGTTTTGGTTTTGGTTTTTCGAGACAGGGTTTCTCTGTGTAGCTTTGCGCCTTTCCTGGGACTCACTTGGTAGCCCAGGCTGGCCTCGAACTCACAGAAATCCGCCTGGCTCTGCCTCTGTCTCCCGAGTGCTGGGATTAAAGGCGTGCGCCACCACCGCCCAGCACATTTGTTTAACTCTTAAAGTTGTGTTACTGTGCCTGTGTAACACACCTGATGATCTAAAAAAGAACTGGCCAATAGCAAGGCAGGAAAAAGGATAGGCGAGCTGGCAGGCAGAGAGAACTGGGAGAAGGGACCTGAAATCTGAGATCTAGGAGCCAGAGAAGGAGGAGGACCCCTGGGGCCAGCCATCCAGCTACACAGCAAGCCACAGAGAAAGAGTAAGATTTACAGAAGTTAGAGGATGGGAAAAGCCCAGAGGTAAAAGGTAGTCAGAATAAGTTAAGGAAAGCTGGCAAGAAACTAAGCCAAGCTAAGGCTGGAGATTCATAATTAAAAATAAGCCTCCAGGCCGGGCGGTGGTGGCGCACGCCTTTAATCCCAGCACTCGGGAGGCAGAGGCAGAGCCAGGCGGATTTCTGTGAGCTCGAGTCCAGCCTGGGCTACCAAGTGAGTCCCAGGAAAGGCGCAAAGCTACACAGAAAAACCCTGTCTCGAAAAACCCAAAAAAAATAAATAAATAATAATAAGCCTCCATGTATGAATTTATTTGGGAGTTGGGTGGCAGGGCCCCAAAAAAGAACAAAAACCCCCAACAACACCTGGCTGTCCTGGAACTCACTCTGTAAACCAAGCTGGCCTTGAACTCAGAGATCCACCCACCTCTGCCTGCCAAGTGCTGGGATTAAAGGCGTGTGCCACCACCGCCTAGATGCAAAAGATTTCTTTTGTGCTAAGTACTAAAGTGAGGCCCTGTTGCAAGGCTATATCTCATTTAGTGATAAGTTTTTTTTAAAGATGTATTTATCTTTATTTTATGTGTATGAGAATTTTGCCTGCATGTATGTATGTGCAACATGTGTGTGCCTAGTGCCCTGGTGTCCAGAAGAGGGTGCGGGGGTCGTCTGCAACTGGAGTTAGAGATGGTTATAACCTGCCATGTCGGTGCTAGGAACTGAACCCTGGTCCTCTGCAAGAGCAGCAAGTGCTCCTAACCACTGAGCTGTCCCTCCAGGGCCCCGTTCCCTTTTTGAGATGGAGTTTCACTTTGTAGCCCAAACTGAACTCCAGCTCACAATCCCCTTGCCTCTGCTTCTCAAATGCTGCCCTATTGCAGATGTAGGATACCACATCTTGCTGATAATCAGGTTAGCAACAAGTGAGAATGTGAACAGAATTTGGAATTTTTGCTACAGTAAAGTATTACAGTACCAATTGGTTTTATATTCCTATTATACCTCTTCAAGATCATAACTGTCATTTGTTACTAACAATTTGCTCAAGACTCTTTAACTCATACTATTTCCAATTGACTCATTTAGTATAATTTTACCAAAAAAAAAAAAAAGACAGAAAATCATTATTCACAATCTTTTTTTAAAAAAAATTCCTGCTGGCGGTGGTGGCGTGTGTCTTTAATCCCAGCACTCACAAGGCAGAGGCAGGCAGATCTCTGAGTTCAGAGGCAGCCTAGTTGGTAGATTGAGTTCCAAGACAGCCAGGGATACACAGAGAAACCTTGACTCAGGAAAAAAAATACTCCTAACAACATTTATTAACAGAACCTTTATCTAAGGAGAACTCACACATAAGATTTCATGGAAAGGGAAGCACTGTGAGGCATGTAGAGGGAAGAGTCACTCAAGCCTATAAGTCATTCCTATATTGGGTAAAAAAAAATTGCAAAAGATTTAAAAATCCATGGGGAGGGTGAGATGGCTCATCTGGTAAAGGTGCTGGCCAAGACTAATGGGTTTGATCCCTAAGACCCACATGGTGGAAAGAGAGAACAGACTCCCCAAAACTGTCCTCTGACCTCCACATGTGTATCATGGTGTGCACGTGCACGCATATACACATACACACACACACACACACACACACACACACACACACACAGAGAGAGAGAGAGAGAGAGAGAGAGAGAGAGAACACTAAAGAAATATAAATAAAAATTTTAAATCTGACTCACCCTTTCTATAAAAATTTCAGATGGTGAAAAAGCAGAATTCATGAAGCCATAGACATCAATTTGAAAGAAATACTTCAGAATCTGAAATTCTGCATCGTGCTCTGTTGTTTTAGAAAAAAAAATATCACCACTTGATATATAATTTCTGAATCTAATTTCTTCTTCAGCTGATGAACTGGAACAGATAACCATTTCTTACCTTTTTGAGAAACCAGCTGACTACCGAGCAGGGCACCTTCCACAGACCTGTCGATTTCTGCCACAGCAGGCCCTTCAGAGGCCACCTGTGACTCTGAATCTTCCTCATTCCCCTTCAAAGACGAGGTTTTGAAATGTATTCCTTCATGGACTCTCATAGGTAACTCTATTTCAGAGGCCGTATCTGCAAACACATAAAGAGAAATGTCTTTGCTAAAATACTTGGTTGGCTTCCTTTTATTTTCTGGAAAGTTACTGTTTGAAACAAGATGGCCAGTATGACACTTCATTTGAGAAAATGCACAGAACATTAGCTGTGGTCCGTACAAGTTCTTAAAGAAGTGTGACAAATGAACACAAACTGTTGGCTTAAGTGACCTAGCCAGATCCAGGCTTTAAAAAAAAAAAAAAAAAAAACTTGGAACTAATGAACATCGGCAACTTTCTTCTGCTGTATAAGCTCATGATTAAGAATAATAAATAGGTCCCATTAAGAGTCATTCCTTTCCAGTCGATGGTGACCCATGCCTTTTATCCCAGCACTTGGGAGACAAAGATAGGTGGAGCTCTCTGAGTTCGAGGCCAGCCTGGTTTACGGAGAGAGCTCCATGACAGCCATGACTACACAGAGAAATCCTGTCTCAAAAAAACAACACACACACACAAAAAAAAGATTTAAAAATCCATGGGGACGGTGAGATGGCTCATCTGGTAAAGGTGCTTGCTGCCAAGACTAATGGGTTTGATCCCTAAGACCCACATGGTGGAAAGAAAGAACAGACTCCCCAAAACTGTCCTCTGACCTCCACATGTGTATCATGGTGTGCACGTGCATGCGCGCGCACACACACACACACACACACACACACACACACGCAAAAAAAAAAAAAAATTCATTCCTTGGACTGACCAAGAAGGCTCAGTGAGTAAAGGTGCTTGCTGCGAAGCAGGACACACATGGTGAAAGAAGAGAACCAATTTAGGGCTCGAGAGATGGCTCTGAGGTTAAGAACACTTGCTTGCTGTCCTACTAAAGGACCTGGGTTCAATTCCCAGCACCCACCTGGCAGCCCACAACTTTCCTGTTACAGGGGATCTGACACTCTCACACAGATATACATGCAGGCAAAACACCAATGAACATAAAGTACAAGTGAGCAAGTTTATTTAAAAAAAGAGAGAACTAACTCCTACAATTTGTCCTGATTGTCACACATATACTATGACACATGCATCCAAACACATACAGACACACATACACATAATTAAAAATAAATATTTTTAAAGTAATTTTTTTTTTAAAGATTTCATTCCTGGGACTGAGGAGATGGCTCAGTGGTTAAGAACACTTGCTGCATTTGCAGAGGACCCAGGTTCAATTCCCAGCACCCACATAGTAGCTTACAACCATGTGTAACTCCAATTCCAGGGATCCAGTGCTGGCTTCTGGTGGTGCACAAACACACCTACAAGCAAAACACTCACATAAATTAATAATTAATAATAAAGTTAGTTTTTAAAAAAAGAAGACTTCTGCCTGGCATAGTGGTACATGCCTTTGATCGCCACACTAGGGAGGCAGAGGCAGGTGAATCTCTGAGTTTGAGGACACTCTGGTTTACAGAGCAAGTTCCAGGCCAGTCAGGACTACACCGAGAAACCCTGTTTCAAAAAAATAAAAATAAAAATATTTATTCCTGTTAGAAACATGTATCCAGAAAGATATAAAATGTAGACGTCATTCAATGAAACAAATTTTGCTTACTTTATCTGTTAGATAACCAGGGAGTCAGAATGACCAAAACTACTTACAGCATCTACAGGATGCTTAATATTGGTAGCAAATCCTACTTAATAAATAGAGCAAAATAGTTACTACAACAAAAAAAGCCATGCTAGAACTTACAGTAATGGATTTCCAAGTTCCAAAACTGAGCCCACTAGATCATGTGTATGTAATAATATGCACTATTAAATATAAAAACTATCACTTGAGCATGTGTGTGTGGATGCACGGGTGTGTGCCACAGCATGTGTGTGGAGGTCAGGGGCCTTTTGCAGGAGTCAATATTTTTCTTGTACCATGTGAGTCCTGGGGATCAAACGTTTATGCAGAAAAAGGCCAGCATTCCTAGGCTATTAGGAAGAAGTTTGGAAATGATAAGTTGCTGATCAAATGTCACACATTGTTGTCCTTTATGTTCTTTAGGGGATTCATTAAATTCAAATTCATCCTTGGTTGTCCCTTTAATCCCATGTCTGTTCCGTTCCATTATATATACCATGCCATACTACACAGTCGAGGGAGCATATTAAGAAAAACAATTACTTTTTTTTTTTTTTTTTTTGGTTTTTCAAGACAGGGTTTCTCTGTGTAGCTTTGCGCTTTTTCTATAGCTTACTCTGTAGACCAGGCTGGCCTTGAACTCACAGAGATCCTTCTGCCTCTGCCTCCCCGAGTGCTGGGATTAAAGGCGTGCGCCACCACCGCCCAGCCTAGAGGAATCCTTTTTAGCTAACAGGATGTCTTATATACTTTTTGTATTTACTTATTGCAACAGGGTTTCACTCTGCAGCCCAGCACGGTTTCACACAGGATGCGCTCTTGTCCCAGCCTTCCAAATGCTGAGGTTATAGATATGCACAGCCACATGCAGCTCTTAGTATGCCTTGTCTTTAGAGTGCATTATGTTAGTGACTCATGTACCTGAAGGTGTTGTGTAACACAAAGTAGAAAAAAAATAGTCTTGGCCAGGCATTATGGTGCACACTTATGCCAAAACTTGGGAGGTAAAGGCAGAAGGATGAAGAGCTGAAGGCTATCCTCTGCTAGTGAGTTTAAAGCTAGCCTGAGCTACATGAGACCCTGTCTCAGAGAAACAAACAAGAAAAAGATTAGCAAAGGTAAAACAAGGACATTTTGTAGTTCTTTGTTGGCTCTGTACATGGAAGATACAGATATTGTAAAAATATAAAAATAGCAACTGTGAAATCTATGCTGCCATCAGTTTGTACACACAAGCCAAATATAGGACAAGGCTGTGCTGAGAAATGAAGTTAAAAACAATCCTAAGCTGTGTTTTCGATCATTTTGGCTCTGACCTCTTCAGGCAAAGGAAAACTCTCACACAAGATTACTGTTTCCTTTGGTGACTTCGGAAGGTTCACACACTGCTTCAGCAAGATAAGAATGTCAAACTACTAAAAGCGATCTCAGAAATTATGAACCTTATCACTGCCTTCCCCCCTTCGGAAATTAATTAGTTCTGTTTAAATAAAAATACATCTTATCAACCAAGCATGATGATATACTCCTGTAATCAAGCACTCTTGAGACTAAGGCAGGAGAGTCATGAGTTCAAGGCCAGACAGCCAATCCTTGTCTCAAAACTCAAAAAAAATAAAATAAAATAAAATAAGCTAGCACTTGGGAGGCAGAGGGAGGTGGATCTCTGAGTTCAATGCCAGCCTGGTCTACAGAGTGAGTTCTGGGACATCAAGAGCTACACAGAGAAACTCTGTTTAACAAACAAACAAACAAAAAAAAAAACCAAACAAACAAAAACTAAAAAAATAGGTGCCAGCAAGGAAGCTCCTTAGGAAAAGACCCTTGCCAAGCCAGAGAGCCTGATTTTGATCCCTGAGACCACATGGTGGAAGGAAAAAGATAAATTTTCACAAATTGTCTTCTGACCTCAAGATGTATACTGTAGCCCAACTGCCCCCTCCAAACCGATAGACACAAAATAAATGAATAAATGAAAAGAAAAACATGTTAGCAAAAAGAGGTGTTGTGGAGAGTCCAGAGAAAAGGGGGGGAGCAGAAGTGGATTTGATCAAGATACGTTATGTACAGATATAAAATTGTCAGTCTAAATTAAAAATGTTTTTGAAAGCGTGTTATCTGGGGATGGAAAGATGGCTCAGCAGTTAAGAGCATTGAATGTTCTTCCAGAGGACCCAGGTTCAGTTCCCAGTGTCCACAGGGCAGCTCATAACGAATCCATTGTTCTCTTATGTGATGGACAGACATATATGCAGGCAAAAATATTCATACACATTTATTAATATTTAAAGGCATGTTATCCAACTAATAATTTTTCTTTTTCTGGGTTTTCATGGTAGTTTCTTTGTATAGCCCTGGCTGTCCTAGAACTCACTTTGTAGACCAGTCTGGCCTCGAACTCACAGAGATCCACCTGCCTCAGCCTCCTTGGTGCTGGATTAAAGGTGTGCACCACCACCACCACCACCACCACCACCACCACCACCAGGCTAAAAGTTTTATAATTTTAGGGAAATATAATTTGATTTCATATCTCAATGAAATAGTGCTGATACAAGTTTATATAAAATATTCTTGAATTTTCTGTGTTTATCCTACTTTTTTTTTTTTAGACAGGGCCTCACTCTGTAACCGAGTTAGCCTTGGATTCTGCATCCTCTTCCCTCAACCTCTTTGTTTGTTTGTTTTTTGAGACAGGGTTTCTCTGTGTAGCTTTGCAGCCTGTCCTGGAACTCACTCTGTAGATCAGGATGGCCTCAAACTCACAGAGATCCGCCTGCCTCTGCCTCCCAAGTGCTGGGATTAAAGGCGTGCACCACTACCACCAAGCCACAAAACATTTTTTAAACAAACCAAAACATGCCTGAATTCAGCTTCAGAATAAAAATAGGTGTGTGCATCTCCTGAAACACCTACATTTTTATTTTTTTGAAAGAAAAAAACACCAGAATTTATTGAAAAAACATAAAAGGCTGGACGGCGGTGGCACATGCCTTCAACTTGGGAGGCAGAGCCAGGTGAATCTCTGTGAGTTCGAGGCCAGCCTGGTCTACAGAGTGAGATCCAGGAGAGGCACCAAAACTACATGGAAAAACTCTGTCTTGAAAAACCAAAAAAAAAAAAAAAAAAAAGAAAAAAAGAAAAAGAAAGAAAAAGAAAAAGTAAAAGAAAAGAAAAGAAAAGAAAAAACATAAAAGACAAAAATGATGAAAAAATAAAAGAGGATGATGAATTAATTTAGAGTATTATGAAATGTTCCAATTTCTTCCCCGATTAAGCTGCGGTGAATTCTATATGAAAGCTACATTTTTAAAGGATTATCTGACCGGGGAGATGGCTCAGCAGGGCAAGGCCCTTGCCATCAAGCCTGAAAACGCGAGTTTCATCCCTGGAACAATCGTGGTACAGGGAGAAAACTGGCTCCAGGAGAATTTCCACGGACCTCCACTCAAGCACCATAGCATGCATGTGCACACACACCAAATAAAGTAAATAAGCGTGACAATTTTAAAAGAATTGTATTTTCCACAGAATTAACTTTTAAATTTCCAATTTCAAACACACATAGGTCAAAAATTGCTCTTTATATGGTGTACCATATAATTATGCCCATGTCAGGTCAAAAGAGCCATCAGTTTATTTCAGGAAAAAGTTGGATGGCTCAGCAGGTACAGACACTTGCCACACATTCCCTCAGAGTGGGAGGCTGAGGAAAAGGGTTGGGAGTTAGATCACAGCCTTTGCTGCATGAGAGATTCACAGCTAACCCCAGCCAACCCAGGACCCTGTCTCAAAAACAAAAACTAAGAGTAATCCCAGCACTCGGGAGGCAGAGGCAGGTGGATCTCTGTGAGATTGAGGCCAGCCTGGTCTACACAGTGAATTCCAGGACAGCAAGGACTACATAGTTAGACCCTGGGTCAACAAACAAATAAAAACATAATGAAATGACATTAAAAATTAAAATAAGTTGAACTATGGTTGGAGAAATGAGTCAATGGTAAAGTGCTTGCCTAGTGAGGTGAGAATATTTTGGTCACACATGCACACCGAATGATCTGCAGTTGCTTTCACTTACTTCATATATGTTTTAGAACATCCTGCTTTGTTTAAATGTGGGGTATCTACTTCCTGAAACTTAAAAGAATTTCTAAGTATTTTCACCAAAGTTCTCTAAAACTGGTTATAATTTGTACTTGCTAATTTGTTAGGAGCTTGTTCTTTCTTTCTTTGGGGATGTTTTGGGAGAAGGTCTCATGTAGCCTAGGCTAGCCTTAAATTTGTTTGAACTCACTATATAGCTCAAGTTGGCTTTGAAATTCTGATCCTCTTGCTTCCAATTCCTAACTGCCAGGGTTACAGGGGTGCATTCCCACCATGCCAGGATTACAGAGGTGCATCACTACTATGCCAGGGCTACAGGGGTGCATCACCATGCCCAGGTTTTCTTGTTTAGAAATTTCCCAGTATTACTTTATGAAGTGATATATAAAATTTAACAACACTGATTTTTTTTCAGGATACCTTGAAATCATAAAGTTAAACTGTGACAAATTTTTATATATCAATCTCTTTGAGCAGTAAATAATTTTATTGGAGATTAGGCACAATCTGTCGGAACTCTCATTTTCCATAAATTCTTTTTTCTCTTTAAAACATTTTTAAATTTTAACATTTGACAGTTTTATACACACATACAGTGCACTGTGAACATATTCACCCTGTATCTGTCTTTTAAATTGCTTCTATTTCTAGATTTGATATTGTTTTGATTGGCTGTAATCTCTTTGCTTTCCAATGGCTCTGATCAGCTTTTCCTCAAATGTTTTAGAACAAGGAAATGTCCTTTACAAGAAGCTCTCAACAATCTAGGTCTCTACTGTTTGTGGTCGTGCACCATTCTCATTTGGAAAAAAAGTGAAGTCTAGATGTCCATGTTATACGAGTGCTGACATCGAGCAAGTAGAAGGCTCATATTTTGGAGAATACTGAGATATTAAAAGTTCTTGAAATGCAGGAAAATCTGTTGGTTCTAATGCAAATGTGTTCCTTTCTGAGTTCTCAGCATTTTGGGCTACTTCTGAAAGGTTTTATGTCATCCCAAGCATCAGTTATTTGTGTGTTATTGATCAATATTTTCTGAGGATTTTTAAAATCTTTTCTTTCTAATTTCTATTGATGTGTATGTGTGTGCGCCTTCTTCTCTGTATGTGCATGCAATGTTCCAAGAGGCCAGGGAAGGGTTTCATATCACCTATAATTGGAGTTACAGGAGTTTGTGAGCTGCCCAGTGTGAATGCTGTGAACTGAACTCAGGGCCCTAGGAAAGTACTGAGTGCTCTTAGCCACTGAGCCATCTCTCCAGTCCTTTTCTGGGTTTCTGATCTATTCATCACAGACAAATTAGAATGGAGCTGAGAACTATGTGATTCAAATATTCACTTTGCAACCCACATGGGAGGGATTTTTTGTTCTGTGGTTTTGTTGTTGTTTTTGTTTGTTTTGAAACAGGGACAGGGTCTCTGTGTGTAGTAGCCCTGACTCTCCTGAAACTTACTCTGTAGATCAGGCTGGCCTCGAATTCACAGAGATCTTCCTGCCTCTGCCTCTGAGTGCTGGAATTAAATGTATGCATCACCACAACTGGCCCAACCCATGTGGCTAATAAATGGGTATCTAAATAGAGCTGTGTCTTTCGATATTCACCCACTATACAGCCCTCTGATGAACTCTCAGAAATAAAAAGGTTGAAAAAAATCTTTTTACAATATTTGTGATTGAAATTTTTGTAGTGTCTTATTTTTATGTGTCTGAATGTTTTGTTTCCGTGTGTGTGCATGTGCGTGTGCGTGTGCGTGTGCGTGTGCGTGTGTGTGTGTGTGTGTGTGTGTGAGCACGGTATCCCCTGGGACTTGAGTTACAGGTGATTGTGAGCCACCACATGGATTCTGGGAACTGACCTTGGCTCCTCTGCTAGAACAGCAAGTGCTCTTACCCCTTAAGCCGTCTCTCCAGCCCTGCCTGAAATTCTCTAGGATCTAGCACACTTAGAGAAACTCCTTATCAAAGGGGGACTACCATGAGTTTGAGGCCAGCCTAAAATATTCTAGACCAGCCTGGGAACAGAGTGAGACCCTGTTTCAAAACAACATCAAAGAAGCAAAAAACAAAATGCACACAGAAACATAGAAACACAGCCATAAACCAAGCCCAGAGTATCTAGTTCGCTGTTTCTAGAACCTGTCAGATCATCAGAACTTCCAATGGGAACTCTAAAAATATGGATTTTTAGATTCAACCTTCATTCATCTCCTCCTTCCTTCTTCCATTCCTTTCTATTCTGGTTAGGGTTTTTTTTTTGTTGTTGTTGTTGTTGTTTTTGTTAACTTGACATGAACTAGAGTTATTTGGAAAGAGGGAACCTCAATTGAAAAAAATGCCTCCATGAGACTGGCCTGTAGGAATATCTGTGAAACATTTTCTGGATTAATGATTGATGTGAGAAGGGCCAGTACACTGTAGGAAGTACCATCACTGGGCAGGTGGTCCCATATAAAAAGCCAAGGTGAATGAACAAGCCATAAAGAGAAAATCATAATCAGGGCTTCTTCATGGTCTGTGCTTCGGTTCCTGCTCTGATTTCCCTCAGTGATGGATCATGACCTAAGAGGTGGGAGCTGTAAGATAAAATAAACTCTTCCCTCTGAAGAAAAGAGAGAGAGAGAGAGAGAGAGAGAGAGAGAGAGAGAGAGAGAGAGAGAGAGAAATCCCTTATCATAGTGTTTCTTAGGGAAACAAACAAACTATAACTGCAGATGGAATAACATAATATTTAAGAATCAAAACTAGCTGGGTGTGGTAGTGCAAGCCTTTAATCCCAGCACTGGAGCCAAAGTTAGGCAGATATCTACGAGTTCAAGGCCAGCCTGGTCTACATAATGAGACTTTGGCTTAAAAAAAAAAAAGAACTTGGACAATTTTGAATTGTCTAAGTTGCCATTAGTTTACGTTTCAGAGAAAACCATTGAAATATGATTCTATCGGGAATGTCTTAAAACTGAGTATCAATAAGTGAAATCCTTATCTACTAGAATGGAAAGTCAGAAGGCCTTAAATAAAATAGATTAATCAAAGCAAAATAATATAAAGACTTTTAAAATTTATTTATTTATTTTATGTATGAGTGCTCTATCTGCATGTACTGACTTTATGCCAGAAGAGGGCATCAGATCCCACTGTAGATGGTTGTGAGCCACCATCTGGTTGCTGGGAATTGAACTCAGAACCTCTGAAAGATCAGTCAGTGCTCTTAACCACTGAGCCATCTCTCCAGTCGCCAAAATAATATAAAGATTTTATTTAGGAAATAAGAGAGGAAAACACTAAATGAACTTCAAAAACCAGAAAAGGAAAATAAAAAGAAAGAAAGAAAGAAAGAAAGAAAGAAAGAAAGAAAGAAAGAAAGAAAGAAAGAAGAGAAACTAAGACCTCCGGGACAATGGCGAGAATAAAAACAGAAAGAGAGCAGAAATTGCTTTCACTTTTAAAAGGCCATCACCCTATTTAAAATTTAAAATCTATTTACATAATATAGTTCTCTGATCATTAAAATACACTGTAAATATTTTTAAATCTTCATATAACACCAGGACACTGCTAATCATTCTTTTCCTTAGGTTTTATTTTCTAAGTCCCAGAGTAAACCAAACAATGAGAGTAGTTCTTGTTGGTTGTTGACTATTCTGAAAAACATGGACATTTTTCTCTTTAGAGTGTGTATGTGGCCCACAGAATCAACTAAGCAGGGCTCACAGGGGCTCGCAGAGACTGAATCAACATGAGTCTGAGCTAGGTCCTCTGAATGTATGTTATAGCTGTGAGAATAGTGTCCTTGTGGGCCTCTTAACAGTGGGACTGTGGGGTGGTGTCTCTGACCCTTTTGCCTGCTATTGGGACCCCTTTCCCACTACTGGGTCACCTCATCCAGCCTTGATATGAGGCCATGTGCCTAGTCTTATTGTAACTTAAGGCATGTTCAGTTGACATCCCTGGGAGGCTTGTTCTTTTTTTCTTTTTTTAAGGGAAATGGAGGAGGAGTGGATCTGGGGAAGAGGGAAGGTGTGTAGGGGGGAGAGTGGGAGGAGTGGACGGAGGGGAAACTATGGTCAGGATATAATGTATGTGTAGCTGGAGAGCTTTTCTCTCTGGGTCCCACCAAGTCCTGCTATTCCTGGAGCCCACTTATAAAACAAACTCACAGACGCTTACATTATTTAAACTGCTTGGCCATTAGCTCAGGTCTGTCATTGTCTAGCTCTTACTCTTGTATTTAGCCCATTTCTATTAATCTATACTTTGCCACGTGGATCGTGGCTTACTGGTACCTTACATCTTGCTTGTCCTGGCGGCGGCTCCAGGCAGTCTCCCTCTCTGCCTTCCTGTTCCCTCAATTCTCCTCTCTGTTAGTCCCGCCTATACTTCCTGTCTGGCTACCAGCCAATCAGTGTTTATTTATATAGAGCGATATCCACAGCATGTATGAGAGAAGAAAAAAGTAAGCAAATAAATAAAAAATAGAGTGTGTATGTGTGTGTGTGTGTGTGTGTGTGTGTGTGTGTGTGTGTGTGTGTGTAGGCCTGAGTGGACATCTTTTGTCTGCCTCAGTTGCTCCAACTAAGCAGGATCTCTCACTGAATTTGGATCTCAACAGTTCCAGCCAGTCTAGCCAGCAAGCTTGCTCCTACAATCCTCTGCCTCTGCCTTCTGGGTGCTGAGCAGCCACCATGCGTGCCCTACTCTTCATATGTGGGGAGAATCCAAATTCATCCTCATGCTTATGCAGCAGGTACTTAATCCACTGAGCCATCTCCTCAGCGCAAACATGAACCTTTCATCTGATGGGTACTTATAAAAATAAATTACCTTAACAAATATGTTATAATCTTTTCATACCAACCTGACGGGCTGTATCTGCCCTCCAGCATCATGGGATCTTTCATGTTCTCTGTGGCAGACTTTTCAGTGGAGAGTTCTTCAGTTCTGTCATTTTCAACTATATCATCTTGATCCAGCATCTGTTGGGAAAATGGTAATTCTGTGTCCTCTGGGAGATTCTGGAAGCTCCAAGGGTTATCAAAGAACCTCTTCAGGTACTGCATAGAATCAGAATCATCTGTCTTCTCTAAGGCCCTGTCCTTACTTATTTGATCTTCTGTTTCCACGGCTGTTATCATTTTCCTTTCTCGTTCCTTTCCGGGGTCAAAGTCATTTGCTAGAGGATGTTTGTGGTTATCTACCTTGCCATCTTCACTTTTCCCATCATCTGAAATATTTTTGTCTTCATCAGCATAGGCAAAGCCTAGCATACCAAAACCCAAGTTAAACCAGCTTGGACTGAGAGTTGAGCTGTCGTTAATGACTGCTTCTTCTTCGTCCGTCTGTACTTCTCTGCATGGAGCTGGGGCTTCTTCATCAGGTGAAACAGAACTGGGAACATCTTGTAATGGCGGACTGCTTTCTTTGGACAATAACTCAAGTCCTGGATCCTCCTCTCCAAAACCCAAATAACTTGTAAATCCACCACCAAACCAGCCAGTGGTTTGAGGCTTGAGGGTGTTCTCTGACTCAGACACTAGTTCATACTGTTCCTCTGGCACTGGACTGAATTCTGGTGCCTCTGAGTCAAACTGGGATTCTGGATCCTGCTCAAGTTCCATTTGGGGTTCAGCATTGTTTAATTTCTCTAGGTCATTCTCCTCTTCCACTGTTAATTTTCTACTTTGAAATGAGCTTTCTTGTGTGGGTTCAGTATCTGCTTCAAAAGCCTTCTCTCCAGTTTCTTCTCTCCCCAGTCCAAACCGTTCTTGTGTTTCAGGCAAGCTTTGGGATGGCAAGACATGGTCCACATCTGGAGTGTAATCCTGCTCCCCACTGCCCGCACTTCCAGCCTCTTCCCAATCCTTAGACTCATTAGAAATGCTGAAATCTTCAGGAGCTTCTGATGCTGAAATTTGGTCTTCAAAAAAAGGTCCTTCGGAAGCTGCATAAAAGTCAGGTTCTGGCTGAAAATCACTTTCATATATGTTATAGTTTGGGTCTTCATCTTCCTCATATGGGTACATATTTTCATCACCATCTCCGTTTAACTCACTGTGTTCGCTTCCAAATATGTAGCCTTCCCCAAGAAGACAAAGAAAGTCAGACTCCTAAAGGACAAAAAAAAAATCGTAAATGTCTCTCCCTAAACATTTTAATATAGCAGACTATAGCCAGGTGTGTTGTTTCATACCTTTAACCCCAGCACTGAGGAGACAAAGAGAGGCAGATCTCTGAGGTCGAGGTTAGCCTGGTCTACATAAGGGTTTCCAGGACAGCTGGGGCTACACAGAGAAACTCTATCTTGGAAAAACAAAACAAAACCAAACAAAAATCATTTAAGAGCACTTGTTGCTCTACAGAGAACCTGAGCTCAGTTTCTAGCACCTACATCAGGTGGCTCACTCACTGACTATAACACCAGTTCTAGGGGATCCAAGACCCTCTTCTTTCCTCTCTGGGCCCCTGGCCACAAGTGGCATACACTCACAAAGACACACACAGAGACAAGTAAATAAAAAATAAATGTTTTACTAAAAGACTATTTCAAAAATAAAGTAAAAGAATGACCATGATTTTCCCAAAAATATACAACTAGCTTAATCCCAGAGCAAAGCCTAAAATTAGGTCTCTGACCCTCAAATACATGTGTCACATCTGACTTCTAAGGATTAATGATATAAACTTAAATGAAAACTCTTAGAGTATGGTTTATTTGTTATCAAATAGTTGAAAAGCATAGATTATTAATGCTTTGAGTACATTCCACAAATAAGTTCTGTTGAGAAGAAGGCATATATATACATATACATACATACATATATATATATATATATACACATACAATATATATATATATATATATAGTAGCTACAAAATCTGGCACTTCCTAAGAGTATGCTAAGTGAACGCACACATTTGTGCAGTGATTTCAGGGCACGGGCTTATAGCTTCAATGTGTTCCTCTAAAAGCATATATAGGAAACTTAATGCAACAGTCTTAGGAGATGGACCCTCATGGTAAGTGATTCGGCCATGAGGGCAGTGTGAATGTCATGGGAGTGGGTCCATCATCCCAGGAGTGATTCTCTATCAAAGGATGGACTCACCCCCTGCTCTGTCATGAATTCTCTCACTCTCTTTCCTTCCACCACAGTCATATAACAAAAATGCCCTCAACAGATGTACGCAGCTTGATAGTGAACTTCTTAACTGTCGTAGTTTGAGTGAGAATGGCCCCAAAAGGCTCATATATTTGTTCAGTAAGTAAAGATACCTACTACCAAGCCTAACAACCTGACTGTCAAACTCACATAGTACAAGGACAGAACCAACTCCAGCAAGTTGACCTCTGACCTTCACACATAGGCTGTGGCACAAGGGCACAACACACACACACACACACACACACACACACACACACACTTGATATGTGTATTTGAGCACATGTATACTATGATGTTCATGTGGCAGTCAAAGGACAAATTGTAGAGTTGGTTGTCTCCTTCCAAGGTCACATGGGTTCCAGGGTTCAACTCAGGTTGTCAGGCTTTGTGGCAAGCTCCTTCAACAGCTGAGTCATCTCACTGGCTCCCATTTTTTTTAATTGCAAACTAATTATAATATTCCCCAATCTATATAGAGTAATAATCAGCTCACCAAAAATGCACATAATAACTCATTAAAATAAACTCATCGAATTTTGTGAGTTTACAGAAATCCATTATTGTTACCATCATTGGAATCTAGGGAAATACTCCAAAAGTTTCCTGAGAGGCACCAAGGTTTTAAATCGGGACCTACAGGATGAGAAGAAACTAGCTAGATGGAAACAGTGCTGTGTGTTCTAACCAGAGAAAGAGTCCCTTCAAGTCCCTGGGCTAAGTAAGGGTAGGCACATTCTAAGAACAATCCAAAAGACAGTCTGTCCAGGGTATGTGTGGCTTATGGGAGAAGAACGGCACAAGACAGGAACAGCGGCATGAACAAGACCTGTGAGGCGGGGAATAGAGTCTAAATTGTATGCCAGGTCCAGTGAAAAGCCGTGAAAGGGATTCAATGAAAGGAATCACATGACCTGATCATTTGTTTTTGTTTTTACAGGATCCATTGCTGTTTGAAGAATGGACTGGAAAGGGGTCAAACAGTTAGAAAGCCACTGTATTCCAATCAAGAAGTGATGGTGCCTGGCCAGTGAAATGGTTCCGTGAGTAAAGGCAATCACTGTGCTAGCCTGGGAATGTCAGTCCTATCCCTGGAGCTCATTTAAGTACTGAAGGAGAGAACTGACTCCTCCAAGTTGTCCTCTGACCTCTACAGGCACCCGATGGCAATGACTCTTCCCCCTCATCAGGTACATAATGCACAATAATAATAAAATAAAATTATGAAAAAGAGAGATGATGATGCCTTGGAAGAAGTCTACAAGAGTGGAAATACAGAGAAGAGAATGTGCTAGAGGTACAGTGTGGAGACAGAAGCGATGGGGCTAAGTATCCTGCAGGAAGTGGACAACTAATCCCAGTGCCAACAACAGTTTGTGGAAGCAAACAGTCTTATTTCACGATGGCCTTACGCGTGGTAAAACCTGGAATCTGAATTAAATTGGCAAGTCAAATTCATATATTTAAATATCACTTTCTGATTCCTTTTCATTTTTTAATTGCATATTTTATTTAGAGTGTGTTGTGTCTCTGGAGGGTTATATAATTATTATATAAATTAAAATATATAAATATAATTACTATATAAATTAAAAATAATATATATAATTTATTTTATTTTATATGTATTGGTGTGAGGGTGCCAGGTCCCCTGTAACAGACAAATGTGAGCTGCCATGTGAGTGCTGAGAACTAAACCTGGGTCCTCTGTAAGAACAGCAAGTGATCTTAACCCCTGAGCCATCTCTCCAGCCCCATGATTCCTTTTCTTATTACCAAGCTTAACATAGGGTGGTGGTGGCATATGCCTTTGATCCCAGCACTCAGGAGGCAGAGGCAGGCGGATCTCTGTGTGTTCAAGGCCATCCTGGTCTACAGAGCGAGATCCAGGACAGGAACCAAAACTACACAGAGAAACCCTGTCTCGAAAAAACCAAAAAAACAAAAAACAAAAAACAAAAAACACTGGCTCCTCTTCCAGAGGACCCAGGTCCAGTTCTCAGTAGTTGCATGGCTACTCACAACTGTCTGCAACTCCAATTCTAGGGGATCTGACGTCTTCTTCTGGCCTCTGCTGGCACCATGTGGTGCACAGACATACATGCAGACAAACACTCATACACATCAAATAATAAATTAAAAAACCCACTAGCCGAAGTGTTTGTGCAGATGTGAGAACTCGGGAACATGGTAGAAGAAATAACCTTTGGTCCCAGTAGGACAATATTATCAGCGACTGTAGCTCAAGAACAGAAACTGTATGCTGCTCTGTGTCCTTTTTTTTTTTTTTATGCTCGTCTAGTCTCCAGTTCATTGCAGGTAGTGCTACGCTATGCTCACAGTTCCTACTTTTCAGGTGATAAAACTTAGGCATCCAGTATTACAGCCCTCGTAAGTGGTTGGGTCAGGCTTTAAACCTACACTCTCCAGAATTCACTCTTTAACCACTGTACCCTATTGCCTGTCAGTTTCTCAGAAAGCCAAGTCTTTAACTGTCCTCAGTCCTGCTTTATCTAATTGTATTCACATACCCAAACCATACCAAGAACAAGTTCTTAATAACTGTTGTTTACAGCCACTAAATGAGGTACACAACCAACGAACATTTATTTCAAGGAAACCATTTTTTTTTTTTTTTGCCAAGAACTTTTTTGATTCAATTAATAGCTGAGAATGAGTTTACTCACTTTAGTTGGCATTTCGACTTCTTCAGATATGAACACTTCTTCAATTTGGACTGCGTCTCTGGGAAAAAATCCAAAGTCCTTTCCCTTCTATCAAAACAAAGAACAAAGGTTATAAAGGAAAAGTGATTGAAGCAGTAATAACTATTGAGCCTCATTTTGCCCTGTGACCTTGGCTTTTAGCTACATTAAATCACAAAACAGTAATTGGCTATCAAATCCCATCTAAAACTCAGGCGTGGGGACTGGGGATATTGAAGTGGTAGAGTGCTTGCTTAGCGTGCACGGGGCCCTGGCATCAAGCCCCAGTGCCAAACAGACAATAACAACAAAAAGAACATGAGTGAGGCCTCATTTTCCTGTAATTTAATGGAATAATATTAACTAAAGGTCATCATGACCTGCACTGTAAAAATGCCCTTATCAAAAACTTCAGTATGAGAACTGGAGTATATACTCCTTTTATTCTTGCTTCCCTTCTCTCCATTTCCTTTTTCTAAGATTTACATATTTCTACTTTGTGTGTATGGGTGTTTTGCTTGTAGTGCCTGTGGGGACCAGAAGAGGGCGTCAGACCCCCTAAAACTGGAGTTATAGACAGTTGTGAGCTGCCATGTGGGTGCTGGGAATGGAACCCCGGTCTCTGGAAGTATAGCGAGAGCTCTTAACCACTGGCCATTGTTCCAGCCCAACCCCTCCCTTCTTTCCTAAAGACCCTCTTTGCTCAGGTTCTGCAGATATACACTTTTATGTCTGAGATATCAAAACGTAACAATTCAGGTGACAGCTCAGAAAGACTCTGGAAAATGTGACAAACTTGGAGTTTTCAAGGTGTCACATTCAAGAAAGGGATGTAAACTCCCAGAAGCCGCAGATGGATTTATTGAGGTAGTTAAGGTCCGTGTGTCCCCAAGGGAGGATGCAGTTCCTTTTGGCTCCTTTTGGCTTTTCTGGGCTAGCCTGGTAAGAGATTCTCTTGACCCAGTTCAAGCACATGTAGGGTGTCCCCCAACAGTGAAGTTACCACTCAACCACTCACTCTGTGTGACCAGGCTGGTCTCAATTCACAGAGAGCCACCTGCCTCTGCCTCTCAAGTGCTGAGATTAAAGGGTGTGCCACCACCGCCCGGCCCTCACAGCCCTTCTTATGTCTGTTAAAGTTTCACAGATATTTTCTGTATTCTGATCTAACACCATCACATATTAAATATGATTCTTCTAGCTCTCCAGTTAGTCTTCATTTACAATATATAGTATTGTAAATATAATAATATTGTAAATAGTAATATGTATCACATAGTAATAATAGTCTGTGTATTATAATACATAACTATTTGGAAATGGTCTATAAGTCTGTGCACAGTATGAGTCCTTAAATGGTTATAAGCACAGACTATTCATCTCTATTTCATCTAGCAAAAAGGCAGAGAAGCAATTAGACTAAACATTCAATATACCAAACTAAAAGCAGCTGGGACTTCACCCAGAGTTTTAGCCATTAAATACCATTTTCTGTAGAATTATTATTTTCATGCTTAGTAAACAAACAAAGGTTGCTTTCTTTGCCTGTTATGACTTATACTAAGTCATTTTCTTGTACCTGCATCAGATTTCTGCAATGCATTCAAAACACAAACTGGCATTTTAAAGCCATTCTAAGCAGTAGGGAGTCCTGGGAGTTACGGAGCAGGAAGCACATCTGGCCAGTGGCAAAGGTTTGGTTACGAATCTCTTCGTGCGAAGAGGACGGTTTCAGATACAGTCTGTGTGGTATGGTGCTGTACACCAGCAACATCAACACTCAGGAGGATCTGGCATTCAGACTCATCCTCGGCTACATTGGGAATTTATGGATGGCATGGGCTACGTGAAACTCTGTCTCATTCAGCCAGTGAGCATAAGAGACTATATTAGGGAAGAACCTGATGCATACACAATATGGAAACTATGTGGGACTCTATCAGATTGGTCATGTTTATTGAGCTTGGAAATAAACTCATCTATCACAGCATGCCGTTATTATAAAACATAATACACATCAGAGATACAAATCTTTTCAACTGGAACCATTAATAATCATCCTCAGAGATAGCTTAGGCTGCTTTTAGTTTGGCCAAATAAAAGGATCTCACAGTTATTATTTTATATTCCATGAAAAAATTGTATATCTTTCTTCCCTAGAGTACCAACCTCTCTGCTGACCTCTCCAGCACACTTCAGCCCTCTCTCTGTTCAGACAGACATGCTTTGAAATCTGATGAACTGACTTCTCAGTCTTTCTCACACTTGGTCACTGACACCACAGAGAGGTTGCCATTATACAGGTCAGTACTCCTAAAGGCTTTCTAAACAAATATGAACTCGAAGCTTAAAACCATGTATATTATGTAAAAATAATTTCAAAGCTTTCCTTTAGTCCTTCATCTCAAGCTGTCTACCCAAAAACTTCTTTTAGAGCATCAATAAATGTGATTTTTTTTTTAACTTTGGCTGGTCTGGAACTTGCTATGTAGAACAGGCTGGTCTTGTATCAAGTGCTTGGATTAAAGGCATGCATGTGATCATTTTTGTTTGTTTTCTTAAATATGACGAGGGTTTTAATATTTATACAGAGATCAGAGGTCTTTTAAAGACTAACATCGAGAATCCTCGGCCATTTATTCTACGTTCAGTTCTTAAAACTAGATACTTACGCTTCCTGCCCACAAATCTTCTCTCTCTCCTGCAAGTTTAACATAAACAGATATCTCTTCTCCCGTAGTGAAGTTTAGGTACCGACAGTCAGGTCCTGTGTGATCTCTCAGGGCTAAGACTCTGCTGATTAAAGCTGCAGAGACACATAAAGAAAAGCACACACTTTAAAATGTTGTGGCTTCTCATTTACTTTTTACGGACAAGGTCTTGCTATATAGCCTACACTGGCCTCAAACTTAAAATCTTCCCGGTTCATCTTCTCCCAGGTGCTAAGATTACAGAGATAGACCACCATACTTGACACCTCCATCCATTTTGCCTTCCTTCAATCCATCCTTTAAGTTTTGAAATGATAGCTGGGCTTGATAGTTCACACTTGCAATCCCAGCATTCATGAAGCTGAGGCAGGAGGATTTCAGGAGTTTGGGCTATGTCTTAGTTAGGGTTTCTATTGCTGTGAAGAGATACCATGACCACAGCAACTCTTATAAAGAAGACATTTAATTGGGATGGCTTACAGTTCAGAGGTTCTGTCCATTATCATCATGGCAGGGAGCATGGAGGCACGCAGGTAGACATGGTGCTGGCTACATCTTGATCAGAAGGCAACAGGAAGTGAACAGAGACACTGGGCGTGGCTTGAGCATGTATGAGACCTCAAAGCCCACCCCCCCACAGTGACATACTTCCTCCAACAGGGCCACACCTACTCCAACAAAGCTACACCTCCTAACAGTGTCACTCCCTATGAGATTATTGAGGTCAATAACATTCAAACTACCTCAGGCTATTTCTATAATGATAATAACAACAACAATAATAATAACAAAGTTTGAAATGCTAATTTACTGATATTGGTTATGATCACAAAAGCCAAAATAAACTTTTCACTACACACAGATTCAAGCCCAGATTTTTTGGCACAGTACTGAAGATTATTCACAAGCTGGTCCCACTTATCTATTTTTTTTTTATTTAAATTACATGTGTGTGTGTGTGCATGTACATGTAGTGCACATGTAGAGGTCAGAGTACAACTTTTGGGAGTCAGTTCTCTCTTTGTATCCTATGGATCCTGGTTGTCAAACTCAGATTGTCAGGCTTGGCAGCAAGTGCCTTTACCCACTGAGTCATCTCACAGGCTCTCCCTTCCTTACTGTGTCTTATGTCTTAAAGGTTTTATTTTATTTTATGTGTTTGAGCGTTTTGCTTCCATGTATGTATATGGACCATATGTTTTGCTTGCATGTATATATATGGACCATGTGTGTGCCTGGTGCTCACAAAGACCAGAAAGGGTATTAGATCCACTGGAATTGGATCTATAGGTGGTTGTGAGCCGCCCACCATGTGGTTGCTGAGGACGGAACCCAGATCCTCTGTAAGAACAGCAGGTACTCTTAACTACAGATCCATCTCTGAAGCCCTTGCCCTTTCCTATGTTAAGCAACCTCTTCTATTCCTTTGCACAGATTCAGGGCTATACTCCAGCTTGCAAATATATTGTTCTCAGAGTAAGTCACCACTGCTCTCTGGTGTGTAGGACGCTGCTGGCTTTCTTCCTGGTATCTTTACATTCCCATGCACTATGTTTTCATTCTGTTAAATCCTCAATGCATATCTACAAGCTCATTTCATTCTAACAAATGAGCCTTTAGCTAAGGGTTAGGGGACTGATCATATAGCTCTGGTTGGATAGATCTGCCCTGAGATTTTTTTCACTGCAACATCACCTTCCTTATCCTAAGCTTCTATCTTCCCTCAGGCCAGGAAAAAAAAAATCCATCTCTCTTTTTGCTGTAGAACAATCCTGTCTACGCTATTAATATATATTACTCTCATTGGTTAATAAAAAGCTGACAGGCAGGTAGCTGGGCAGGAAGTTAGGCGGGAAAACCAAACTGAGAATGATGGGAAGAAGGGAGGGCGGAGTCAGGAGACACCAGCCAGCTGCCCAGGAAGCAAGACATGCAAGACATGCTAGAGGACAGGTAAAGCCATGAGCCACGTGGCAATACATAGATCAATAGAAATGGGTTAACTTAAACGTAAGAGTTAGCTAGTAACAAGCCTGAACTATCAGCCAAGCATTTGTAATTAATATAAACCTCTAAGTGATTATTTGGAACCAGGAGGTCGGGATGCTGATTACATCTTTTTATGTATATATAAGATTTATTTATTATGCATACAGCGTTCTGTCCTGCAGGCCAGAAGAGGGCTCCAGATCTCATTACAGATGACTGTGAGCCTCTATCTGGTTGCTGGGGATTGAACTCAGGACCTCTAGAAGAACAGCCAGTGCTCGTAACCGCTGAGCCATCTCTCCAGCCCCTGATTACATCTTCTTACTTAACTCATATCTCCCTTCCTCTCTGAGTCTGAACCTGCTATCCTTACAATTTTATATCACTATTGTTTCACCTTGACCTGTTTTGTCATTATTAAATAAAACTAATATTCCTACAGAATAAGAAACAACTTACATTTCACTTTATTACCTTTAAAACACACTGTATTAAGACATACACCCTGGAAATATAGTAGGCCCTCAATAACTCTGAGTAAATCACATATGCTTGATTCAGTTCTTCAGCGTCTAAAGGAACACACTTATCATACAACTATTATGGTACTCATGGGTAAAATTTAAAAACATATTAAGTTCTTCAATAAGAGTCAAAATAGCAATATAAATTACTATGAATTTGAGTTTCCATTGGACCCTAAAAATATTAAAGTGCTGACACAATGCAAAGCGGGAAAGAATTGTCACTATCAAGTACTGTGGTTGCAAACTTCTCTACATACTGAATGGCTTTTCCAAAAGGTTAAGAAAAAAGGATTATGCGTAAAAATATCACATGGAATTTATACGTTTAAACTAGCCATAGTTTGCATTTTGAAATGCTGTCTTCCGGATAGGAGGTGGGTGTTACACTCACCAACTCATAGCAGCTGTGGTTGCCTGCCAAAGACCTGTACAAGATCAAGCCCTTGACGTCCCCAAAACAGAGCAGGAGGGGTTCACAAGCCCCCACTGCTGGCTGAGCAGCTACTGAGTCCAGGGCTTCTGAGGGACAAGAGTCACTTTTCTTTAGGAGTGTGGCCACTGGTAGGTTGCCCATGCTCCAGCTGATGGCCTCACACCCACCCACAATGGTGGCTCACACTGATCTCTAACTACAATTCTAGGGAGTTCCATGCCCTCTTCTGACCTCTGCCAGCACCAGGCATGCACTTGGTACGCAGACATACATGCAAACATACATGCAGACAAAACACTCACACATGAAATACAATGAATAAGTCTTTGAGAAGAACTTTCATTAAAAAATTAAAAAAGAGCCGGGCGGTGGTGGCGCACGCCTTTAATCCCAGCACTCGGGAGGCAGAGCCAGGCGGATCTCTGTGAGTTTGAGGCCAGCCTGGGCTACCAAGTGAGTTCCAGGAAAGGCGCAAAGCTACACTTAGAAACCCTGTCTCAAAAAACCAAAAAAAAAAAAAAAAAAAAAAAAAATTAAAAAAGAGAATATGGATTAGGAGAGGGGATGTTGCAGGGGCGGCAGGTGGAGTTGGAAGTAGGATATAGAATAGATATGATCAAAAACACATCGTATAAATGGATGAAAGTGCCAAAAGATAAATAAAAATACTATTAAAACATAAAAAGCAGTTATTAGAGAAAAATTAAAGGATCTTATGAAATACCAGGTAGTTGTCAGGGAGTGGTGGTACAATCCTTTAATCCCAGCACTCTGGAAGCAGATGCAGGCGGATCTCTGTGAGTTTAAGGCCAACCTGGTCTACATAGAGAGTTCCAGGACAGCCAAGACTAGGTAGAGAGACTATCTCAAAAAAAAAAAAAAAAAAAAAAAAGGAAGAAAGATAGATAGGTAAGAAAAGAAAGGGAAGATGTAGTAAAAATATGTTTCAAATGACTTCTGAGAAAGGTTACAAAAAATTTATTCATAAAAATATTACTACCCGGGGGATGATGGTGCACTCCTTTAGTCCCATCTTGAGAGGCAGAGGCAGGTGGATCTCTGAGTTCGAGGCCAGCCTGGTCTACAGAAGGAGTTCCAGGAATGCCAAGGCTACACAAAGAAACCCTGTCCTGAAAAAAATAAATACTCTTCTAAGAGTATCTGAGTTCAATTCCCAGCACCCAAATTGTGGCTTGTGGCCATCTGTGACTCCAGATGGATTCAGAACCTTCTCTGGCCTCTAAGGGCAGCAAGCACACACCCAGTGCCTTTACATGCATGCAGGCAAACACTAATACACAAAAAGTAGAGGTAAATAAATCTTTTATACATATATATGTTAGAATTTTTGTTTCATTTAATTATAGTTTGTATTTTAATTTTGCAAAATTATAAATAGTTTTCATGTGGGAAAGATATAACTCATTTTCAGCAACTCTAAGATGAAGATACAATATTTTCTTTTTCTGTGTTTTTTTTTTTTTTTTTTTTTGGTTTTTCGAGACAGGGTTTCTCTGTGTAGCTTTGCGCCTTTCCTGGAACTCGTTTTGTAGACCAGGCTAGCCTTGAACCTTTTTCTGTTTTTGTTGTTGTTGTGATTTTATTTTGAGATGAAGAACTCACTATGTAGCTCAAGCTGGCCTGGAACTAGAGATCTGGCTGTTTCTGTCTCCTGAGTGCTGTAACCAAAGGTGTGTTCCATCATATTCAATAGGATAAAATTATTTTATGCCATCATGTGGATAACAAAAAATTAAGTTCTTGGAGGTGGAGAGATGATTGGGTGGTTAAGAGTTCTTACTGCTCTAGCAGAGGACCCAGTTTTCATTCCCAACACCCACATGGAAGCTCACAACTGTCTGTAATTCAAGTGCCCAGGAATCCAATGCCCTCTTTTGGATTTTGTGAACACTAAGCACATACGTTGTATAATACATATATGCATGCATACATACATACATACATACATACATACCTGCAGGCAAAATACCCATATATATAAAATAAAAAATAAATAAAAAATTTAAAACATAAGTTCTTAGACAACAAAGTAGAAATTAATTTCTCATCATAGAAACTCAAGAGAATTTAATATTGAAAGTTATAAATCATAAATATCTACATTGGAATACTTATTTTAGCATTTTTACATAAAAAATTAACATTTGATATTATTAGCACTTGATAAAATTTAGACAGCTAAATCATCATGATTGAAATAAAAACATTTTGGGAGAAACTCATGAGAATCAGAAATTCTTGATAGTAAAATGGAAACTAAAATGTAGAAGCTTCATAAATAGTGAATTACCAAGCTGCCTGATATCTTTTTAAACAACTCAATTGTCTTTAAAAAAAAATGGTAAAAGTTTTAGTTTTTATTTAGTTTTTGACACCTGGATTAATACCATTTCTGACATTTTCTATGTCAAGTCTTATTTTTGTCTTGTATGTTAAATGTATAATAATGCTGTCACAAAATGTTTTGCTTCTAAAATTCCTTTTTTATATCAAGCTATACTTTTTCATTCGAATATTTCTCAGGATTATTAATGCTGATCCATCATCCAGGTCCATCCAGAGGAACATTTAATGTGAGAAGAAGAAACGCAAACTTACTTTCACATTCCAAGTCACCACACTTTTTGAGGTGTGCCAGCAGCTTTGTGCCCTCCAGACACTTAGCCAGAGAAATAACCAAAAGAAGGATTCTTCGAACACTGATTTCCGCCATGCTTACACAAGACACCAGGGATCCTGAGCAAGCATCCGAAGGCCTGTTAGGTCGCAGACACACCAGCAGAACAGCAGACACTCTCTCCAGCAGTATGTATAAGAGGAAAGGGTTGAGTGTTGTTCTGTGCCTTCGTAGCTACATTTTCCCGTTGGTGTCGTGGCTCAGCTTCAGGAGTTAACACTCTCTGTCTCAACCTGCAGTGTCGTCAGACAGATGAGACAGAAGGGCTTAATAATTAACGGGAATTTTTAGTTGGACTAATGTTTTATAAAGTAGCCCATGTGAAACTGACTCACTTAAAGGAACCTTGAGCCCAGTAGGACAGTTCTTAAGCCTCCACAAAAAGGCAGTTAATCTCTACCATTGTCTTCAGGCAGATCGGTCAACAAGTACAAACCAAATATTTACTGCATGTAAATTCTAACTTCAAAAGAGAAGGCATAGAGCCAGAAAATAACGAATAATGCAGTGAATAAATGCATTTATCATGAGGGCAGGTGACCTGAGTTTAATATTACCTGGGACCTACTTGGTGGAAGGACAGAACCGATTCCCACAAGTGGTAGTCTGACCTACACTTACACACACACACACACACACAGAGAGAGAGAGAGAGAGAGAGAGAGAGAGAGAGAGAGAGAGAGAGAGAGAGAGAGAAGAGACAGAGAGACAGATTGTGTGTAAATAAATAAATGTAATTTTAAAAGTTAAATGAATAATCCAAAATGAATTTACGCCCTTGCAAAAAAGCTTCAAATATAGAAATTAAACTAGAAACAATTGCTGTACACATGGCATTAAAAAGAAGGTATATAGTTGTACAAAAAGCAGTATGAATTTATGTAAAAGTATGATTTTGAAATATGACTATCAGAAAAACTATTTCTTCGAGTATTTTTAAAAATCTTCACTGTTACTACGTAGTCATAATCAGAATAATAGTTAAAACATAATAACTACTTCCTATGATCCACATATTATCTGAAGTACCTAGATAATGTGCACAGATATACGATCTGATTTCAGCTTCATACCAGCTTCGGGGTAGATGACAGTGTCACCCTGATATTTGCATATGAGCCACAGTCGAGACAGGGTAAGTCACCCAATGTCATTCAGTGAATGAAAAAAAAAATTAAACGTATGTGCTATGAAGAAACAACACAGTAACTACTGTGTTTTAAGTCACTGCTGTGGAAAAAACAGAAGTGGACACTTCTCATTACTTCTCATGTATTTCTGAACGCAGAGGGAGAGAGAGAGATGGGAGATCACTGGCAAGGCTCCCCAGAGGGTGGAAATGTGATTTCAGAATGGATTCTCCTTCATAGCTTTCTTTCCTAAAAAACAATGAGCACGAGTCATTTACAAATAAGTTAGGAAAATTGAGTCCTTTGAATGTTGTTGTTGCTTTAAAAGATCAAAGTCCTATACTAAGAAATTTTATCTAACAGACTAGATCTGAAGGTGCCCAGGTCCCAAGGCAGCACACTGCACTCCAGGGCCAGACAGAAATGACACATATCCACCACCCCCAACAAGCTAAAATAAAGGACCTTTGCTTTCAAAGTCCTAAAAGAACAGAAATACGATTGCCTGCTGGTTTGTTTACCCATGGAAGTCTGCTCTGTCCAAGATAAGATTCGTACATTTCCCCAAAGAGTCCGATCGAACATGCACTTGAGGGTCAGTTGGCTTGCAACAGGGCATTCCGTAGTTGTGTACACACACAGTGTAGGTTAGGTTCTTGACCAACTTCATTAGTCTGGAATATCATTGTTAATGACGTTTAAATAAAAATCAGCCAGGCTGATTTGGGGCCAGGTATGGTAGCATATGCCTTTAATATTGGCACTCCAGGGAGGCAGGATCTCTGAGAATTCCAAGCCAATCTGGTCTACAGAGAAACTTCCAGATCAGTCAGGGCAAGATCCATGTCAGTGAGAGAGAGTGTTAACTCTTCATCCTCAAGATTTGATATGAAGTTATTTGCACAATGTATTTTATCAAAGCCCATATTAGAAGCTTCAGAGGTGGCACATTTGTGAAGAGCACTTATGCTCTCGCAGAGGATCCATAGCCACATAATTAAAAATAATAAAAATAAGTCAAGTAGTGGTGGTGCACACTTTTAATCCCAGCACTCGGGAGGCAGAGGCAGGCAGCTCTGTGAGTTTGAGGCCAGCCTGGTCTACAAAGGGAGTTCCAGGACAGCCAGGGCTGTTACACAGAGAAACCCTGTCTTGAAAAAACCAAACCAAACCAAAGAAACAAACAACAACAAAAAACATAAGAATAAACAAAATAAAAATAATAAAAATAAAATCTTAAAAATTAAAACCAGTAATAAATTGAGCACACTTAGCAATTTCCTTGAAGTATCATTGTTGTTTATACTCAACACTAAAGACCTCATGAATTAAATTCAGAATCATTGATGTTCTAAATTAGCAATAAACGGGTAGGTGAGACGGCTCAGTGGGTGAGGTGCTTGTCCTGCAAACCTACTGACCTGAGTCTAATACTGAGCTTAATACAGGTGAAGGAAAAGAATTAACTGCACGAAGTCTGACCTCCACACGTGCACGTGACAGTGAGCACATCGTGTGCACACATCATGAAAGCGTGTGCACAGGCATGTGTGAACACCAGGCCCTAACTATAGAGTTGACCCCAGGTCCCACAGGGTGGGAGGAGACAACTCTGGTAAATTGTCCTCTGATCTCTAGGCACTTATACTCACACACACGATAGATAGATAGATATATAGATGATAGATAGACAGACAGATAGATGATAGATAGACAGATACATACATACAATATATACATATATAGATACATATATACAATACATAGATAGATAGATAGATAGATAGATAGATAGATAGATAGATAGATACATACATACATACATACATACATACATATATACATACATATATACATACATACATAGATGATAAGCCAAGGAGATGGTTCAGGGATGAGGGTACTTGTCACAAGCCCTAAAGACGTGCATTCAATTCCTGGAATCCACATAGAGTAAAGGAGAGTCAACTGTTCCTTCAAGCTGTCCTCTGGCTGCCACATGTACACTGTAGCTCCATGATATGCATGGGTACATACACACACACAAATAAATAAAAATAATAAAAGTTGATTCAAAAATTCAAAGAAAAAAGAGTGGCCGGGCGGCGGTGGCGCACACCTTTAATCCCAGCACTCGGGAGACAGAGGCAGATCTCTGTGAGTTCCAGCACAGCCAGGGCTACACAGTGAAATCCTGCCTTGAAGAAAAAAAAAAGAAAGAAAGAAACTATTATACACACCAGCTCTATCAACTTAGATATTACCTAACAGTTGAGTCAGTGTGTAGATTAAATGTATCTATATTCATCTACAAAGTTAGCACTAAGGAGGATGTCATGGTAACAAAATACAGCCACTGGAGGTAAGAGAGCCTACTGTACAAGGCTGAAGACTGAATCATCAAAGCCACACACTGTATCCTACAGCTAAAATCACAGAGCAGCCTTTCCATCAGAACATAATAGCATCCTCACAAGTGTTTGATTTTTATTGTGTGGTGATGATATTATTGCCAACCCTATACAATATTGCCTTCTTTAATACTGTCTCAAATTCCTTAAAGTGAAAATGTATTTCCTTAAACCATCTGCCTGTCACTCTGACCGTTTAAGATAAGTTCAGTCAGGACAGCCTTAGAATACAGAATGAATAAACCCGTAGGGCTTTTCCAAGGTCCAGGCATGAGAACAGAGCCTTTGAATAAAGTCCCCAAGGTAGGCAGGCACATAGAAAGAAAAAAAGGCCTAGGAAAGAGAGAATGAAGCTTGTGTGGAAGGCTTGGAGAGGCCTGGTCTCCTGCCCTCCAGGTAGGACTTTCTGGCCAACTGCTCTGTGTCTAGTCAGCTGGCAGTCTGCAGCAGGCTGCCATGTCAAAGTCTGCCTTCGCTGCAGGGAGTCACCTTCCCCGAGATTACCCCTCCTGGGTGTTCTAGTGCATCCAGGGAATAAACAACGTAGTAAAGGGCAAGGTCGTTCTTTCACCCGGCGCTTCCTGCTGACTAAGCCTTGCAATGTGACTTCCTCTGTGCTTTTCTGCTTTCTTCTTTCTTTTGAGGAAATGGATCCCTTGAGCCCCAAGCCCCATCTCAGCATCTGCTTCCAGCAGGGTTCAATCTCGGAAGCCATGAATCGCAGACAAAAAAAAAAAGTAAAATAAAATAAAGAAGACAACAGTAAGCATACATGTTTTATTATCGTTTGTGCTAGTCACTCCGTGACTTCCTTGTGTGTTTCGTGTTGCTGAAGTCCACAGTGTACTTCTACTCACCATTTTATGTTTTGTTTCTTGGTTTTGTTTTTGCTGTTGTTTTGTTTTTTTTCTAGACAGGGTTTCTTTCTCTTGTAGCCCTGCTTGTCCTGGATCTCGCTCTGTAGCCCAGGCTGGCCTCAAACTCAGAGAGATCCGCCTGCCTCTGCCTCCTGAGTGCTGGGGTTAAAGGTGCGCGCCGCCACTACCTGGCCTGTGTTTTGTTTCTATCAATAGGAAATGAATAGACATTCAGATTTAAGGGCTGATACCCGGGGATGGTTCCGAAGGGACAGGTTACAAAGGTGTAGACTAGGTGAAAGGGAAGTAACATCCTCAGGCATGGAGGAATTGTGACTTGCTTGGCGAGAGCTACAGGAGAGGCCTGCCCAACAGGAACTTGAAGCCTTCCGGGAAGCTCAGTCAAGAGCACCTCATTCTTCGCTGTCCTTTGCTGTTCTGATGATGCTTTCCATTGACCCAAACCAGCAGACACCAGCAAGGCCGTGATTCCTTTACTGTGTACTGTCAAGACCAAAGACAGCTAGTGTTTTTCGTGTGTGTGTGTGTGTGTGTGTGTGTGTGTGTGTGTGTGTGTGTGTGATGACGTGCATGTAGAGGTCAGGGGACAACTTTCAGGAATCTGTTCTCTCCTTTCATTATGGATTTCTGGGCTCCAACTTAAGCGTTAGGCTTGTGTGGCAAGCACCTTTACCCCACCGAGTCATCTCCCTGACCCATTGCTCGTCTTTAACAGTGCCTTCCTTACTTCTAGCATGTAGACGAGGTCATGTAGTATGGAATACACTCCTCTACCTCAAAAATCTCTAAGAGTCAGAAATTCCCTTTGTTCTTGGATCTGAAGGGAAATGGCAGACCTGAAGATTCTTGCGTCCCTTTGGGGCCTCATTGGCTATTTGTGATTGTGAGCCTATCTCATCTTTTCTAAAGGAGGAGCCTGCTTTTCAGAAAAGATTTATTTATGTGTATTTTAAGTATGTGAGTGTTTTTGAATGCATGTATGGATGTACGCCGTGTGCGTGCCTGGTGCCCACAGATTACAGAAGAGGGCTTGGATCTCTGAACCACCTTGTGGGTGCTGGGAACTGAACCCTGGTCATCTGCAAGAACAGCAAGTGCTCTTAAAGTCTGAGTCACCTCTCCAGTCCACAAATCTGCTTTTTATTATAAGTTATACCTCTTAAAATGTATAGGCAACCTGGCGGTGGTGGCACATGCTTTTAATCCCAGCACTTGGGAGGCAGAGGCAGGTGGATCTCTGTGAGTTTGAGGCCAGCCTGGGCTACAGAGTGAGTTAAGGGACAGCCAAGGCTACACAAAGAAACCCTGTCTCAAAAAAAATAAATATATAGATATATATAAATATATATATATCTCTATATCTAAACAATGCTTTACAGCAACTACTTAGATTACATTTACATTGCTTTAGAAATTATAATTTATTTAGATATGATAAAGTACAGGAGGAGGGTATATGCTGGCTATAACTATAATATCTATACATATTATACCATTTTATATGTGGCTTATATGTAAAATATACTCTCTTTGAGAGGGAGTGACATGGAGCCAGTCCCAAGGGATGATTGTATAGTCAATAAATGTGAAGGTAGAGCTGGGCTATGGCTTAGTGGTAGAGTACTTACACAGCATACCCTGAGTCCTGAGCTCAGTTCAGCATCCCAAATGCAGTCACACACTTGCATACACAGAAAGCATGAAGCCAGGTGGCAATGGGTAGGAAAGGAAACAGAAGCCGGACAGCAATGCAGTCATAATGGGATCATAATGAGCTGTAGAAGTATGGAGTGTGTGTGTTGAGGGGGGACTGATGTAGAAAAGGAAGCCATACAAAGTTTTAAGGAAGCAGGTGATATGATTTCTGGGGTTTTTTTTTTTTTTGTTGTTGTTGTTTTTTGTTTTTTCATGACTGTTTTTCTAGATCCTACTTATTCTTCAGGACTCAAAATCTCATAAATATTAGCACTTAATATTTTTTTTTTACCAAAATAATGCAAAGATGGATGAGTTAATGAGTATATTTCTCTTTGAGAGTAAGTCATCTCTCATGACTAAATAAAATCCTGCGTTCCGTTGGATGGTCCCCCTGCTGTCTCATATTTTAAAAAAAAGAATCAAATAACCTTTCTATTAAATTTTTACATTGGTAAAAAGTGTGAACAAAGCTGGTTGGTGGTGAAACATGCCTTTAATCTCATCACTCAGGAGGCAGATGGAGGCAAATCTCTGAGTTTGAGGCCACCCTGGTCTACAGAGTGAGTTCCAGGACAGCCAGGGCTACACAGAGAAACCCTGTCTCGGAGGGGAAAAAAAAGTTCCTTTTTTGTTCAAGAATCTAATTCAGAGCCAATATTTGGTGGGACTTGCCTATAA